>NW_027327349.1:0-5000 GCF_047675955.1 Chlorocebus sabaeus
CCTCTCCCACTCCCCCCCTCTCTTTCTTTGTTGCTTTCTCGCTTTTTCTTTCTGTCTCTTTCTATCTTTCTGTCACGCTTTCTTGCTGTCTTGTTTTCTTGCTTTCTTGCTTTGCCTTTCTTCCTGTCTGTCTTTCCTCTGTCTTCTTTTTTTCTTTCTTCTCTCGTCTTTCTTTCTGGCTGTTTTTCTCCCTCTCTCTCTCTTTCTTCTTTCTTTCTTTCTCTCTTTCTTTCCTTCTTTCTCTCTTTCTCTTTTTCTCTTTCTTTCTCTCTCTCTTTCTTTGTCTGCCTGCCTTCCTGCCTTCCTTCCTTCCTTCCTTCCTTCCTTCCTTCCTTCCTTCCTTTCTTTCTTTCTTCCTTTCTTCCTTTCTTTCCTTCATTTTCTCTCTCTCTCTCTCTCCCAGCCTCTGAAAGTGCTGGGATCACAGGCGTCAGCCACCGTGCCTGGCCTGTTTGCTCATGTTATTTTATTTTTTATGTATTTATTTTCATCTATTCATTCATGTGTATAAGTACAAATATTTTCTTTCTTTCTTTCTTTTTTTATGTATGTATGTATGTATGTATGTATTTATTTATTTATTCTCTTTTTTTTTTTTTTTTTTTTTTGAGACGGAGTCTCGCTCTGTCGCTCAGGCTGAAGTGCAGTGGCCGGATCTCAACTC
Organism: Chlorocebus sabaeus; assembly: GCF_047675955.1. NCBI lineage: Eukaryota > Metazoa > Chordata > Mammalia > Primates > Cercopithecidae > Chlorocebus > Chlorocebus sabaeus. The sequence continues at coordinate 665 of NW_027327349.1, forward strand.
ACTGCAAGCTCCGCCTCCCGGCTTCACGCCATTCTCCTGCCTCAGCCTCCCAAGTAGCTGGGACTACAGGCACCCGCCACCTCGCCCGGCTAGTTTGTTTTTTGTATTTTTCAGTAGAGACGGGGTTTCACCATGTTAGCCGGGATGGTCTCGATCAAGACAAATATTTTCATCTGTTTTGATGTATTTTTATATCTCATATTTAGCTAAAAATGCAAATATTTATGCTGTTATTTGTCTTTTCTTTCTTTCTCTCCTTTGTGTTTTTCTTCCCTTCTTTCTTTCTCTGTCTCCTTCTCTATGTTTTCCTCCCTCCCTCCCTCCCTGCCTCCCTCCCTTTCTCTCTTGTTCGTTTCTCTTCCGTGCTTTCTTTATTTCTTTTATTCCGTTTCTGTCCTTCTTTTCTGTTTCCTCTGTTTCTTTTTCCCTTCTTTCCTCATTCTTTCTCTCTGTTTCAGGTTTCTTTCCTTTCCATCTCTCCTGTAAAAATGTAACCTTTGAAAAGTGACGTTTCATCATCTTCATTTTCCACGTTGTCTCCCTTTTCTCTCCCTTTTCCTTCCTCCCTCTCTCCCTGCTCCCTTCCCTCCCTCCCTTCCTTTCACCATCTGTCTCTTCTCTCCATTCCCTCCCTCCCTCCCTGCCTCCCTCCCTCCCTCCCTCCCTCCGTCTCTGTCTGGATTCAGGAAGAGCCTACGCAATCTGTGTCTCCCTGTGTCCTCAACGGCCCGCGACCGAGTCCTTGCTTGCTGTTTCTCCCTCCGAGATGCCTCTCCGAACATCCACACGCCGTGGGTTGTCTTCTGACTCTGTCGCGGTCGATGCAGAGACAGGCTTTGGGGACCGTTTCTGTGGGGTTGGGGTAGAGGGGCTGCGTTTTCGGCCTCGGGATAGCGTTTCTCGACTCACGGTTTCGGTTTCGCGGTCGGCGGGCCGGCCTGCCATCCGGATCTGTCTTGGTGACGTTCGCGACGGTTGTCGGACTCCATCTGGCGGCCGCTTTTATATCGTTCCCTTGGCTTCCGGAGCTGCGGTGGCAGCTGCCGAGGGAGGGGACCGTCCCCGCTGTGAGCTAGGCAGAGCTCCGGAAACACCGCGGTCGTCAGCCGGGCTGTCCCGGTCGCGCCAGAGCTCTGGCGCGTCGCTTGTGAGTCAGAGCTCGGGCGTGCAGGCTTATGTGGGGAGAGGTTGTCGCTGCGCTTTCGGGCCTGAGCCGGGTGTGGGGGCTGCCGGGGTTGGTCGACCAGCACGCCGCAGCTCAGCTCCCGAGGCCTGACCCGCGACCCGCGGGGACCCACCGGGCTTGGGGCGGGAGGCTGGGGACACCCTTCCCGGCCCGGTCGCGGGCCCGCGCGCATCCTGGCCGTCTGAGGCAGCGGCCGAATTTTTTTCCCCAAGTCCCCGTGGGGAGCCGGGGACCGTCCTGCCTCGTCCCCCGGGTGCCGGGGAGCGGTCCCCGGGCCCGGCCGCCGCCCCTCTGCCGTGACCTTTTGTTTTCAAGTCCCCGTGGGGAGTCGGAGAGCGCTCCCTGAGCGCGCGTGCGGCCCGAGGGGTCACACTTGGCCGGCCTTCGGTCCCTCGTGTGTCCCGGTCGTACGAGAGGACGGCCGAAAACGCTTCCGAGTCTCGCTCTGGAGACACGGGCCGGCCCCTGCGTGGCACGGGTGGCCGGGAGGACGTCCCTGGCCCGGCGCTGCTCCGGCGTGTGTCCTGGGGTCGACCAGAGGGCCCTGGGTGCTCCGTGTCTGGCTGCGATGGTGGCGATTTTGGGGACAGATGTCCGTGTCGCGGGTTCCCTGGGCCGGCGGCGTGGTCGGTGGCTCGACCTCCTGTCCCCTGGGGAGGTATATCTTTCACTCCGAGCCGGCATTTTGGGCCACCGGGTTATTGCTGACACGCTGTCCTCTGGCGACTTGTCGCTGGAGAGGTCGGGCCTCTGGATGCGTGGTGGGCCTCTGGGCCTCCCGGTGACCCGGCTAGCCGGCCCTGCTCGTGCTGGAGCCGCCTGCTGGGGCCCGTGTGTGCCTGGTCTCTCGTGCGTCTGAGCGTCCCGACTCCCGGTGCCGCCTTGGGTCCGGGTCTCTGACCCACCCGGGGGCGGCGGGGAAGGCGGCGCGGGCTTACCCTGCCGCTGCGCGCTCCCTGCTGTGGGCACCTGGGGCGGCCGTGACAACCCCACTCCCGCTGGCTCCGTGCCGTGCGTGTCAGGCGTTCCTCGTCTCTGCCGGGTTGTCTGCCGCCCCTTTCCCGGAGCTGGGGGTGGTCAGGTTGATCTGCTCGCTGGCCTCCGGGGAGGCTGTGGCTGACTGACTGACTGACCGACCGACCCCGCTCCGGGGTTGCTTTCCCTGATTGATGTGGTGATGTCGTGCTCTCCCGGGCCGGGACCGAGCCGCGGCGGGCGAGGGGCGGCCATTCATGGTGAATGGGACCCGTTCTTCTCGTCCCGCCCGCGGGGGCCCCCTGTCTCTCGTCCCCGCCTGTGAGCGGTGCGTTGGGAGGCGCTGGGGTGCGGAGCCCGGCCTGACCTTGCTGTCCCGCCCCCGCCGTCTGCCTCGTGGCGTTCGGCGGGGGTCGGCGGGGTCCTCTGACGCAGCAGGCACCCCTCGCTTTCGCCTCTTGTGGTTGTCGCCTTGCGGGGCCGCCCCCCTCCGCGGCGGTGGGGGTGCTGTCCCGCCGGCCCGTCGTGCTGCCCTCTCGGGCGTTGCACGAGCGCTGGCTCTGCCTGGGTCTTTGCGGTGCTCCTGGAGCGCTCCGGGTTGTCCCTCAGGTGCCCGAGGCCGAGCGGTGGTGTGTCGCTCCCACCCCCAGCGCCCCCTCCTCCGGTCGCCGCCACGGTGCCGGCGCGTTGGGTCCTGAGGGAGTTCGTTGGGTGTGGGCCGAGGCGGTCGAGTGAGACGCGCCCCTCCCCACGCGGGGAAGGGCGCCGCCTGGTCCGGCGAGCGCACGTCCCGTGCCTCCCCTCTGGCGGGTGAGCGCGGGCCGTGTGAGCGGTCGCGGTGGGCTCGGGCCGGCCACGCGTGCGCCGGCCGGCCGCCGAGGGGCTGCCGTTCTGCCTCCGACGGGTCGTGTGTGGGTTCACTGGAGGTGCTTTACCTCGCAGAAAGGAGGTGGGTGGACGGCGGGGGGGCCTTTGGGGGCTGTGCGCACGCGCGCCAGCCGGGCCCCTGCCCTGACCGCGAACGCTCGAGGTTGCCGCAGGTTTCTTCTCCTCGCGCCACACGCCCCCTCCCTTCCCCAGGTGTCCCCGAGCGCCTCTGTGGGCCCGACGAGGGGCGACTGGCGGGTGGGGAGTGTGACCCACCCTCGGTGAGAAAGCCTTCTCTAGCGATCCGAGAGGCGTGCCTTGGGGTACCGGATCCCCCGGCCTGCCGCCTCTCTCTGCGTTGTGGTAGCGCTGCCGTAGCGACTCGCTTGCAGAGAGCCCTCCCCCGCTGCTCCCCCCTCGACGGGATGAGGCTGGGGAAACGGTGAGGGTTCCGCCGGACCCCGCGGTGGGGGCCGAGCGTGCGGCTCGTCGTCTACTGTGGCCCGCGCCTCCCCCTTCCGTGTTGGGGGAGGATCCCGCTGGGCCGGGCCCGACGTCCTAGCGGATTGGGAAGGCTGCCGCGAGCGGCGGGTGCGCGTGGCACTCCGTCCGGCGCGGGACGCCGCTGTGAGCCGGCTCTCCGCCCGCTCCTGTGCCGAGCCGCGACCGGTGTCGGTGACCGCGTTCGCGTGGCGCGGGGTTGGGCCGCCTGGCTCTTGGGGAGCGAGCCGTCCCCACGGGGGGTGCGCCGGTCTCCCGGAGCGGGACCGGGTCCGGGACGGACGAGAAACGAGCGATATGCGGCCCCTGGTGTTGGGCTTGTGGCTGAGGTTGCTTCGGGGCCCCCGGTGGCAGGACCCGGGGCTCGTGAGGGGGGTTGCTCGGTGGGTTGCCCAAGGGCCGTTCGGCGTCCCAGGCGGGGCGCCGCGGGACCGCCCTCGTGTCTGTGGCGGTGGGATCCCGTGGCCGTGTTTTCCTGGTGGCCCGGCTGTGCCTGAGGTTTTCTGCCCGAGTAGCCCTCCGCGGGTTCCCCGTGCCCTCGTCCCCGTGGCCCCCTGGCTCCTTGCCTGCCTTGTGCCCCTTTTCCCCGCCCGCCGCCTGCCGATCCTCTCTTCCCCGAGCGGCTCACCGGCTTCTGCGCTGTTGGCCGCCCCGTCTGGGCCCGAACCCGGCTCCGCCTTCTGGGGGCGTCGCCGCCGGCCACGCTGGTTGGCCCGGTGTCTGCGTCCCCATGGCGCGCGCCTTCGGGACCGGGTCGGTGGCGCCCCGCGTGGGGCCCGGTGGGCGCCCGGAGGGTTTGGGTCGGCC
>NW_027327350.1:0-14818 GCF_047675955.1 Chlorocebus sabaeus
TATCTCATGGATTTACATTGAGTCATATTACAGAAAGTGTCACATAGACTCACTCAATACAGTACTATTTTAGAGATGTTTAAAAAGTATGTATCCTAACTTGAGAATTTCCTCTTTATCATAAAACATGAAAGAAATTAACCCCAGGTCACAAAGACAAAAAAAATAAATAAATAAAAATAAATAAACAAAACAAAAGCAGATCTTCCAAACAACCAGTTTGTTATATTCTTTTGAGTCATTTATATATCAAATGCCTACATTTAGTTCTTCATTTTGATCACAAGAGCTCCTGATGCCATGATGTTGCATCTTCACTTCTGTCAGCTACATACAGCGATGTGTTTCCATTTTTGTACATTGATATATTCTTTGGGGTTATGCTTTAATGTGTTTCCCAAAGTTTATGTGTTAGAAATTTGATCCCCAATTCGGTAGTGTTGGGAGGCGGGGCCTAATGGAGGATGTTTTCGTTACGTGGACACTCCTCTTATGAATGGATTAATGCTGTTATAGCAGGAGTGGGTTCTTTAACGCAGGAGTGGATTCCTTGGAAAATAACAACTTTGGCCTCCTTTTTCCTCTCTCCCCATCTCTTTTCTCATCTGCCTTATACCCTGAAATAATGCAGCAATAAGGGTCTCACGAGATGCTACTCTCAATCCTGGACTTTCCAGCTTCCAGAACTATGAGGAAATATATATTGTTCTTTTTTGTTTTTGTTTTTGTTTTGTTTTTGAGACAGAGTCTCGCTCTGTAACCCAGGGTGGAGTGCAGTGGTGCAATCTTGGCTCAGTACAACCTCTATCCATTGTGTTTAAGCAATTCTCCTGCCTCAGCCTCCCAAGTAGCTGGGATTACAGGTGTCTGCCATCACGCCCAGCTGATTTTTCTTTTGTATTTTTAGTAGAGAGGAGGTTTCACCATGTTGGCCAGTCTGGTTTCAAACTCCTGACCTCAAGTGATCTGCCCGCCTAGGTTTCACAAAGTGCTGGGATTATAGGCAGGAGCCACCGCGCCTGGCCTCCTGTTCTTTTATTATATAAATTTAACAGCTACAACTGGAATTTTGTTACATGAATACATATGCATAGTGGTGAAGTCTGAGCTTTTAGTGTAACCGTCACCTGAATAGTGTACATTGTACCTATTAAGTAATTTCCTTCACCCCCTCCCATCACCCCACTTTTCAGAGACTCCAGTGTCTATTATTCCACCCTTTATGTCCAAGTATATGCATTATTTAGCTCCTATTTATAAGTGAGAACATGCTGTATTTGACTTTCTGTTTCTGAGTTGTTTCCCTCATGAAAATAGCCTACAGTTCCATCCCTGTTGCTGTGAAAGACATGATTTTTCATTCATTTTTATGGGTAACTAGTATTCCACTATGCACACGTGAACATGCACGCGTGTGTGTAACATATACCACATTTTCTTTATTCATTCATCCATTGATGGACACTTAACATTGATTGCATATTTTTGCTATTGTGAATAGTGCTTTGATAACAGATGTGATGGCAGGTATCTTTTTGATATAGTGATTTAGTTCCATTTAAGTTTATACCCCATAGTGGGATTGTTGAATTGAATAGTAGTCCTATTATCAGTTCTTTGAGAAATATCCAACTAGAAGTTTTACAAATTTACATTCCACTACAGTGTATAAGCTTTCCCTTTTCTCTACATACTTGCCAACATCTGATTTTTCTTTTTTTTGTATTTTTAGTCTAACCATTCTGACTGATGTAAAATGATTTCTCACTGTGGTTTCAATTTGCATTTCTCTGATGATTAGTGATGTTGAGCACTTTTTCATCTACTAGCTGTATGCTCTTTGTAAATTACCTGGTCTCTGATTTTATATCATAGCAGCACAGAACAGACTAAGACATTGGCTTTACTATTTTTCATATTATCAGATTATATTGCTCTTTTCTTTTCTTTTCTTTTTTTTTTTTTTTTTTTTTTTTTTTTTTTTTTTTTTGATGGAGTCTCACTCTGTCGTACAGGCTGGAGTGCAATGGCACCATCTTGGCTCACTGCAACCTCTACCTCCCAGGTTCAAGTGATTCTCCTGCCTCGGCATCCCTAGTAGCTGGGATTTTAGGCGCCTGCCACCATGCCCGGCTAATTTTCAGAGGAGATGGGGCTTCATCATGTTGGACAGGCTGATCTTGACGAACTGCTGACCTCAGGTGATCCGCCCACCTCGGCCTCCCAAAGTGCTGGGGTAACAGGCGTGAGCTGCTGCACCCAGCTATTGCCTTTTTCATATGGCTCCTTCAATTATTTATTTTTATCTTTTAAAGTTTTATATATCTTTTTAATCCTCTGAGCTGATAAAAGGTCATAAGCAGATAATCAGGTTACTCCTGTGTCCATTCTTGGGAATAAATATCTCAAAAAAGAAAAATACTTTCTCCTGATAGAAAAGTCATATATGCCTGCTTCAGCCACAAGTTATACCTTTTTATATTGCTCTGTGGATTAAAACTCCAGACTCCAGGGAGAAAGAATCTGATTAGCTCTGCTTGATTCAGGTGCTCATTGCTGGGCAAATCAACTTATACTGCACAGGGTCATGTAGCATAAACATGGGTGCTTATTAATCACCCATCTAGGTCAGGTGGGAGGAAATTTAGCATAATAATGATAAAGCTGCTCTCTATGATTTGTATCTAATTAATGTATACATTTCTAGCTAGCCTAGGATTATTTTCACAGTAGTTGTATGCTGAATTTATATTGCTTCCATTTTTTTTTCCTGAAGACCAATAGTGTATCACCTCGACACTACTTAAGCACAGAACTTGGAAACCTTTATTTACTATTTCATTTCATTTTCAGAGTTCTTAAAATAAAGGTAAATTATTCAAATGCAAATTGATGCTGCTGTGACTAAAAAAAGTATTGAGTTTATTTTTCAAGTTAAAGTAAGTTAAAGTTTTAAAGTCTTTTTGAAATTATGAAAATAACACTATGTGAATGACAAGCAGTAACATTTAGTTGAACTATTAGGAAAGAAGTTTGTTCTTTATTTTGTGTTGTGTCTTGAAAGGTTCTAATTAACCTGTTCAGTTTTGTTTGTCTGTTCTTTAGAGGAATCTTATAAGTTGTGTGAAAAATTATGGATAAGACCTACAAAATGTTTTATAAAATATACAAATATTAGAAAAGCGTTACAGAAGCTTTATTTATTTAGCTTTCATCATTTAAAAAAATCCAAATTTATTTAAATGCTCTTATCTTTCTAAAAACTGGTATGCTATAATATAGTTAGAATTAAATCTAAGGCATGAGCTCATCAGAAAATCTTTATTATTATATTCTGAAGAATATCCAAAAATTATATAGTTTCATATATACCAACTACAATATTATTGCTAAAGATGAATGTGAAAACTTATTCTTGCCTTCTCTGTCTTCCCCTGCTCACAACACACTATATTTTCAATGTGAAATGGTTTGATTTGAATTGCAAATCTTATCACACATATAGTTTTATTCTTTTCTATCTGGATGAGTGACAGTGGTATATAAGAGTTAACAAACCTTATCCAGTCTTAAATACATTTCTGGTATTGAAAGCTAACAGAGCTGAAAGTTGAATGGGAGAAAGCTCAGCTCCTGTATTCATTCTTTTATTTGTGTTCTGAAAGGGCCTTATGGAGGAAACCTGATAGAAATGTCATGGCATTACTAAATAGATCGAAGTCCAAGGTAGGAAAATAAAAGGTTGGCTTTGCTGCTGCTTTTGTCATTTTACAAGCAGTGGATAGTGCTTTCAAATGAGGGCCTGAGGCTATTCCCCAGCCCCTGAGAAGAAGTGAGTCCATCCCTCAATGTTCTACTGAAAGAAGCCTTTAAAGAAACTTTATGTTCCAAGAATACAAATCCCTTCTAAAGATGACAACAAAATGGGGGTGGGGTGGGGGAATCTCAATTAAAGAGGCATGTATTCCTGCACACAGGAATATACAACACCCACATGAGAGCTGGTCTGGAAAAATTATCATCATGACTACACTGAAATGTATATTCTGTGATGCTTGCACTTGGTTTTAATGGAAGATGGGGTTCAATCTTTAAATTGTATGTGAAGTAGAGTGATAATTTGGGTGTCACAGGAGATTACAGCTACATTGCTAACATAATGACGGCCAAGTAAGTGAAAACACTACAATGTTTTCTAATAAATTCCTAGAAAAATTAGCAACTTGTTTTTTATTTTAGGTCACAAAGTATTGTAGAAAAGCAAAGTGTTTGGAGTTGTGCAGTCCTGTATCCATAATCCTGACTCATATCATTTCTAAGTTTCTCCCTTGGACATGTTAGTTAATGTCTGGGCTTCAGTTTCTGGCCTTATTAAGTGAGGATAGTATTATGGAGTATATTGAGCCCTCTCAAAGATTAATTGAAGTAACATAGGTAAAGCATCAGAACATATTAAACTCTCAGGAATTAATTTCTTCTCATTGAAATTAATTTGGCTCTAATACAGATGGTTGCATTTACTTTGATTTTTTTAACTGATGACAATTATAGGTTATTCTGGTTCTGCCATTTAGAATAATTAAATATGATTAATCATTTCTTTTAGAGAGTATTAATTGTTAGTGATTAAATAAAAATAACAATCCAGAGCTCAATTTTCAGGCAGAATAAATAGATGCAGACTGTACTTCATTCTCTCTTTAATCAGTGAAGCTTTGAGGGGCAAATTAGAATAATATACATCTGTGCAAGAATATGACAATATCTGAAAATAAAGCATTCTTTTGCCTAATAGTGTAACACTGCCACTGATAATGAGATGATAGAATATTTTAGATTGAGAAAACAAAATAAGTATAGATTTAACCTGAAGTTAATTAAGAAAAATGATATAGATGCTAGATCTATGGTTTACATGAGATAATAGCTGTAAACAGGTGTTTATATGTCCCTTTTCTCCTGAGACAGTTCTGGGTTGCATGTGAAATACCAGTAATATTATTAATATTACCTTCTTCACTTTCAAAAAAGCACTATTATTCTAATTATTAGAAGAAAACATACTTTTTAGTTGATTTGGGGTAAAACTTTCTAAATATGATTCAAAATCCATATGCAATAAAAGAAATTAGTGATAAAGTCAACTCTGTTAAGAAAAAAACCACTGTATGAAAAACACCATAGGCCGGGCACGGTGGCTCAAGCCTGTAACCCCAGCACTTTGGGAGGCCGAGACGGGTGGATCACGAGGTCAGGAGATCGAGACCATCCTGGCGAACACGGTGAAACCTCGTCTCTACTAAAAAATACAAAAAACTAGCCGGGCACGGTGGTGGGCGCCTGTAGTCCCAGTTACTTGGGAGGCTGAGGCAGGAGAATGGCATGAACCTGGGAGGCGGAGCTTGCAGTGAGCGGAGATCCGGCCACTGCACTCCAGCCTGGGCGACAGAGTGAGACTCCGTCTCAAAAAAAAAAAGAAAAACACCATAAATGAAGTCAAAAGAAAATGAAAAGCTGGAAAAAAGTATTTGCAACATATATCACAGAGAAAGAGATACTATTGAAAGGATTCTTAAAAATTGAAGAAAAAAGACCAAATCTCAATGGATTAAAAAGAAAAATATGCAGATATTTGTCAACATATACACCAAATATTTCTAAGTACATTAAAAGATGTTCCATTTCACTCTTAACAGAAATGCAAATGAGAACTACCCCCAAGGTACCAGTTTTCACCTATGAAATTTGTAAAACTTCAAAAGCCTGATACTATATTCTGTTGGCAAAGCAGTGAGGAAACAGACACTCATACACTGCTAGCAAATGTGCCAAATGGTACAATCCCGCCTCCAGGGTTTAACTAAAGATACAACTAAGTACTGGTCCTAAAGATACAACTTCCCAAATGTAAAATAGCATGTGAACAACTTTATTTACTTAGATATTATTTGCCATAACAAATTATTGGAAACATGAATTTCCATGGAAGCATAAAGAAATAAACAAGCATACAGAATCTCTACAAATTTAACATGGATTGGTTTCCAAGATTTATTGTTTGGTGAAGAAAAATAAGGTTCAAATAATACTTCATAATCCACAATTTTGAAAGAAATAAGAAAGCAAATATATCTGCTTGCTATTTTTGCAACAAGAAACTTCGGAAAAATCAATCCGGATAATAAAAATCATTACCCCAAGTGAGTGGGAAAAAATTGAGTTAATGGGATGGGGTTGAGAGTGAGAATTTGCTGAGCGCATTTTTTGCCATGTACAATTTCTTTAGTACCATTTTCTAGTTCCCCTTGTAGATATTTTTCATCTCCTTGGGTAAATGTATTCCTAGCTATTTTATTTTTTGGCTATTGGAAATGGGATTTTGTTTTTGAATTGGTTCTTAGCTTGAATGTGATTTGTGCATAGAAATTATACTGCTTTTTGTTCATTGATTTTGTATCCTGAAAGTTTACTGAAGTCATTGATCAGTTTCAGGAGTCTTTTGGCAAAATCTTTATGGTTTTCTATGTATAGAATCATATCATCAGTGAAGAGAGTTTGACTTCTTCTTTTCCTATTTGGGTGCCTTTTGTTTCTTTGTCTTGCCTAATTGCTCTGTCTAGAATTCCCAGTACTATGCTGAATAGGAGTGGTAAGGGTGGGCAGTATTCACTCCTTACCTGCAGTTTTGCTTTCTGCGGTTTCAGTTATCTCCAGTCAACCACATTCCTGAAATAAGCAATTCATAAGTTTCAACTTGCATGCCATTCTGAGTGATGTGATGAAATTTGCACTGGCCTGCCCAACCTGCCAAGGACATGTATCATCCCTTTGTACAGCAGATCCACACTGCTGACACCACCCACCTTTTAGTCACTTGGTAGCCCTTGTAGTTATCAGACCTACTTTCTCATGGCATTGCTTGTGTTCAAGTAAACCATTATTTTACTTAATAGTGGCCCCAAAGTGCATCAGTAGTGATGCTGGCAATTCAGACATGCCAAAGAGAACCTATAAAGTCCTTCTTTTTTAAGTTGAAAGGTACAAGTACTAAATTTAATGAGGAAATAGAAATCTTATGGGAATGTTGCTAAGATTTAGAGTAAGAACAAGTCTTTTATCTGTACATTTTTGAAGAAAGAAAAAAAAATCATGTGCTGGTTTTCTGTCACACCTCAAACTGCAAAAGCATGATAAATGCTTAGTTAAGATGGAAAAGGTATTACATTTGTGGGTAGAACATGAACAGAAATGTGTTCTGATTGATGACAATCAGGTTTAGTACTATCCACAGTTGTACGCATCCACTGGGGGTCTTAGAATGTGTTTCCCAAGGATAAGGGGATTCTACTGTATAATTTTTTATATATGGTGAGTTTTGAATCATGTTAATATTTCATGTATTCAAAAATAAAACAAAATCATGAAAGATAAAATTGTCAACCCTAAATTACATCTGAACAAAAGCAAACCTACTCTATTTGAAACAAATAACACACACAAGAAAAGTAATGAATTCAAGTGACTTTTGGACAAACTACTCTAACAGTATACATTTAGTGGTACCTGCTCTAATTATAAAAATAATCACAAAGGAAGTGCTTAGTTGATTTGTTTATAATTGTGGTATAAATACAGTTAATCTAAAATTCTTTTACTTTCACATAGGATAGGGCACATAGATAAATATAGTTGACCCTCCATATCAATTGGTGGGTTCTGCATCTGTGTATTCAACCAACTGCTGATTGACAATATTCTGCCAGGCATTTTTATCAGATAATATGTTTTGTATTGGCTTCTTACAAGAAAGTTGGTAACATGAAATGCAGAAATTATGTTTTTAAATTATATGTTTTATTTATATATTTAAGTATATTATACACATTTTTAAAGTATGTATAAAATATGTGACAGATAATATGTTAATTTCTTTATTCTTTAAAGAGATTTTGCAAACCAAGAAACTGATATGAATGCCCCAAAAGGAAAAAGCAAAGGAGATAAAAGAAACATTACATAAAAGCAATTAAAATGACTGAAATAAGTAGGGGGAAAGTTTAAACTGAAAAAATATCAAAAGAACACAGTTAAAAAGCAGTTATAATTCCTCATCTTTGGCTTAATAAATATTAAAATAATAAAAACAAACTAGTTAATATTAATTAAGGTTCACACCAATTACATGTTAGATATTTAGGTGGGACTTTAAATTGATATAAACTTCCAAGCAATTTATACGGGGTCCTACCAAATATATATAATCTTGACTAAATAAGTTCATTGCTTAGAAATTATCTTAAATAAATAATCACGCTAATAGATGAAAGAGGCAGATGTAGGAGGGTCCCTGGAGAATCTCTGACCTGCCCCACAAGGGTTTACATCAGATGTTTTAATACTGATGAGGGAACCTGCCCAGGGTCTTATCTGGAGATGCTTGCAACAGACTAGGACCTGGCATGCACACTGGGAGAATGGGGTGGAGCCATCAGGAATTTGCGCTTTCTGCAGAGGAGCCTGGCCTTGTCAGCTCATGTGTGGTGGCTTGGTGGCTTAGTATTCAATCTGTGAGGTGGGAGGCTATTGGCAGAACCTCTTTTTTTTTTTTTTTTTTGCTGAGAGCTTTCTTTTAATAAATTCTGCTCTCCTCACCTTTCAATGTGTCCACGTGCCTAATTTTTCCTGGTCATGAGACAAGAACCGGGATATTAGCTGAGCTAAGAAGCAACAAATCCTGCACCAATGCTTTGTTCAAAGATAGAGTTATAATGTTATTTTTCCAGCATTATTTGTATTATCAAAAAATTGTAAACAACTCAAATGTCCCAAAATGAAAACTAATTAAGCTAGTCATTGAACATCTATACAGTGGAATACCATGCAGCCATTACCAACTGCACTAAGGAAACATATCTATATTGTACATTTTTACATTTTAAAACATAATAAATTTAAAAAATATAATCCCAGCCATGAACAGTGGCTCACACCTGTAATCCCAGCACTTTGGGAAGCCGAGGCAGGTGAATCACTTGAGGTCAGGAGTTTGAGACCATTCTGATCAACATGGTGAAACTTGTCTCTACTAAAAAAATACAAAATTAGTCAGGCATGGGGTGCATGCATGAGTTCCAGCTACTTGGGAGGTTAAGGCAGGAGAATTGCTTGAATCTGGGAGGCAAAGGTTGCAGTGAATGGAGACTGCACGACTGCACCCCAGCCTGGGCAACAAGAGTGAAAGTCTGCTTCAAAAAAAAAAGTGTGTGTATATGTATCTATCTATCTATCTATCTATATATATATATGTGCATCTGTAAATATACATATGTGTTTTACAATAATAGAAAAAAACATTAGACATCTGTATATCATAAGGCCAACAGCACTTGTTTCCAGATCATTGTTTTGGTATACTTTTTATTTATTTTGGGGAATATGTAGTTTTAAAACTTTTATGGTGTTACTTTTGTATTGTAACACATGTATAACTTTTGGACATGAAGCTTAGCTAAATGAGTTTATATTACTTAGCTATAGAAGCTTTCAAAAGAATTTAAAAATTGGAAAGGTAAGTATAAATAAAAAGCATGATAAACAGCAGTATAACAAACTCAGGTGGGAGGATGTCCTAAAGAGAGACAAAAAAGGATTAGGGGTAAATCTCATATTATTTAGCATCTTCAGTAATTATATGAAACCAATAAGAAATAAGGAATAACTAAAAGTATCTAAGAATATACAGAATATACATGAAATGCAGCATTCTAAATGTATTTATGATATATAATGCATGTATATGTTTATATATACAGGCATATCTTGTTTTATTTCTATTTGTTTTATTCCACTTTGGAGATTTTGTGCTCTTTATGAATTGAAGTTTTGTGGCAACTGTCCTTCAAGCATTTATTGGTGCCATTTTTTCCAACAGCGTGCGCTCACTTGGTGTGTCTGTGTCATATTTTGGTAATTCTTGCAATATTTCAAACTTTTTTATTATTATATGTGTTTTGGTGACCTGTGATCAGTAATCTTTGATGTTAAACTACTGTCATTATTTGTGAGCACCAAAATTGAGCCCATATAAGACAACAAACATAAACAATAAATGTTGCGTGTGTTCTGACTGCTTCACCAGCAAGCTCTTCCCCATCTGTCTCCCTTTTCTCGGACATCTCCATTTCCCAAAACATAATATTAAAATTGATCCAATTAATAACCCTACAATAGCCTCTACATGTTAAAGTAAAATGAATAGTTGTACTTCTTTCACTTTAAAACAAATGCTAGAAATGATTAATCTTAGCGAACAAGTGAGTATATTGAAAGCCAAGATAAGCCAAAAACTAGGCCTCTTGTGCTGAACAGCCTAGTTGTGAGAAGAAAAGCTCTTGAAGGAAATCAAAAGTGCTACTCCCAAGGACACACCAATGCTAAGAAAGTGAAACAGGCTTATTGCTGCTGTGGAGAATGTTTGAGTGGCCCTGATAGATCAAACAAGCCACAACATTCTCTTAAGCCCAGGTCTAATCCAGAGCAAGGCCCTAATTTTTCTCAATCCTATGAAAGCCTAGACAGGTAAGGAAGCTACAGAAGGAAAGTTTGAAGCTAGCAGAAGTTGGTTCATCAGGTTTAAGGAAAGAAGCCATCTTCATACATAAAAGTGCAAGGTGCAACAGCAAGTGCTGACATAGAAGCTGCAGCAAGTTATCCAGAAGATCAAGCTAAGATTACTGATTAATGTGACTACACTAAACAATAGATTTTCAATGAGACCAAAAAAACCTTCTATTGAAGAAGATGCCATCTAGGACTATCATAGTTAGAGAAGATAAGTCAATATGGGGCTTCAAAGCTTCAAAGGACAGGCTGACTCTTATTAGCCTGTTATGTAGCTGGTGACTTTAAGTTGAAGGTGATGCTCATTTACCATTCTGAAAATTCTAATACCCTTAAGAAGTATGCTAACTCTACTTGCCTCTGTTCTATAAATGGAACAGTAAAGCCTGAATGAGAACACATCTGTTTATAATATGGTTTACTGAGTATTTTAAGCCTTCTGTCCAGACCTACTGCTCGAAAAAAGAAAAAGAAAATTCTTTTCCAAATATTATTGTTCAATGACAATACACCTGGTCACCCAAGGGCTCTGATGGAAGTGCACAAGATTAATGTTGTTTTCATGCCTGCTAAACAAACATCTGTGTTTCAGCCCATAAATCAAGGAGTCATTTCAGCTTTCAATTTCTTTTTGTTGTTGTTGTTGAGACATAGTCTTACTCTGTCGCACAGGCTGGAGTGGAGTAGTGCGATCTCGGCTCACTGCAAGCTCCACCTCCTAGGTTCATGTCATTCTCCTGCCTCAGCCTCCTGAATAGTTGCGACTACAGGCACCCGCCACCAAACTTGGCTAATTTTTTGTATTTTTAGTAGAGACAGGGTTTCACCGTGTTAGCCAGGATGGTCTCGATCTCCTGACCTCGTGATCCACCCACCTTGGCCTCTCAAAGTGCTGGGACTACAGGCATGAGTGACCGTGCCTGGCCATCTTTCAAATTCTTATTATTTTAGAAATACATTTTGTGCTAAGTATGGTGGCTCATGCCTATTATCCCAGGACTTTGGGAGGCTGGAGCAGGAGGATTGCTTGAGGCCAGAAATTTGAGGCTACAGTGAGCTATGATTGCACTACTGCACTTTAGATGGGGCAACAGAGTGAGACCATTTCTGAGAAAGAAAGAAGAAAGAAAGAAAGAAAGAAAGAGAGAGAGAGAGAGAGAGAGAGAGAGAGAGACAGAAAGAAAGAAAGAAAGAAAGAAAGAAAGAAAGAAAGAAAGAAAGAAAGAAAGAAAGAAAGAAAGAAAGAAGGAAAGAGGAAGGAAGGAAGGAAGGAAGGAAGGAAGGAAGGAAGGAAGGAAGGAAGGCAGGCAGGCACTTTTTATGGCTTTCTAACTTCCATAGAGAGTGATTCCTTTCCTAGATCTGTGCAAAGTAAACTGAAAACCTTCTGGAAAGACTTCATCATCCAAATGCCATCGAGAACATTCATGATTCATGGGATCACTGAGTGTTTCAAAACTTCAGTGGACGAAGTAACTGCAAATGTACCAGAAATAGCAAGAGTACAAGAATTAGAAGTGGAGCCTGAAGATGTGATTGAATTGGTTTCATTGCATGACAGAACTTTAAGTATGAGGAGTTGCAAAGAAACTTGCTGCTAATCTATGGATTTCTTGAGATGGAATCTACTCCTGGTGAAGAGGCTGTGAACACTGTTGAAATGACAAGAAAGGATTTAGAATATTACATAAACTTAGTTGCTAAAGTGGTAGCAGGACTTGAGAGGATGGACTCCAGTTTTGAAAAGAATCATTGCGTCACCTGGGAAGTGCAAAACGTCAGGGAATTCCCTTTCCTAATCAAGGGAAGCCATCACAGACTGTACCAGGAAAATTAGGACACTGCCACCTAAACAGTGCACTTTTCCAACGGTCTTAGCAAACAGCACACCAGGAGATTATATCTGGTGCCTGGTTCAGAGGATCCCACGCCCATGGAGCCTTGCTAGCTGGTAGTCCAAGATCAAACTGCAAGGGGGCAAGCCTGGCTGGGGGAGGGGCATCCGCCATTGCTGAGGCTTGAGTAGGTAAACGAAGTGTCAGGGAAGCTTCGTTTCCTGGGTGGAGCCCACTACAGCTCAACGAGGCCTGCCTGCCTCTGTAGACTCTACCTATGGAGGCAGGGCATAGCTGAACAAAAGGCAACAGAAACCTCTGCAGACTTAACTGTCCCTGTCTGACAGCTCTGAAAAGAGCAGTGGTTCTCGTAGCAAGATGTTTGAGCTCTGAGAACTGACAGACTGACCCATCAAATGGGTCCCTGACCCCCGTGTAACCTAACTTGGAGACACATCTCAGTAGAGGCCAACTGACACTTCATACAGCCAGGTGCCCCTCTGAGACAAAGCTTCCAGAGGAAGAATCAGGCAGCAATACTTGCTGTTCTGCAATATTTGCTGTTCTGCAGCCTCTGCTGGGGATACCCAGGAAAACAGGGTCTGGAGTGGACCTCTAGCAAACTCCAACAGAACTGCAGCTGAGGGACCTGACTGTTAGAAGGAAAACTAACAAATAGAAAGGAATAGCATCAACATCAACAAAAAGTACATCCACACCAAAACTCCATCTCTAGGTCACCATCATCAAAGACCAAAGTAGCTAAAACAACAAAGATGGAGAGAAACCAGAGCAAAAAAAGCTGAAAATTATAAAAACCAGAGGGCCCCTTCTCCTCCAAAGGATCACAGCTCCTCTCCAGCAACGGAACAGAGCAGGGCAGAGAATGTCTTTGACAATTTGACAGAAGTGGGCTTCAGAAAGTCGGTAATAACAAACTTCTCTGAGCTAAAGGAGGATATTCAAACTCATCACAAGGAAGCTAAAAACCTTGAAAAAAGATTAGACAAATGGCTAACTAGAATAAACAGTGTAGAGAAGACCTCAAATGACCTGATGGAGCTGAAAAGAATGGCACGAGACCTTTGTGACACATGCACAAGCTTCAGTACCTGATTCGATCAAGTGGAAGAAAGGGTATTAGTGAATGAGGATCAAATGAATGAAATGAAGCTGGAAGAGAAGTTTAGAGACAAAAGAGTAAAAAGAAATGAACAAAGCCTCAAAGAAATAAGGGACTATGTGAAAAGACCAAATCTACACCTCATTGGTGTATCAGAAAGTGATGGGGAGAATGGAACCAAGCTGGAAAACATTCTTCAGGATATTATCCAGGAGAATTTCCCCAACCTAGCAAGACAGGCCAACATTCAAATTCAGGAAATACAAAGAACACGACAAAGATACTCCTTGAGAAGAGCAACCCCAAGACACATAACTGTCAGATTCACCAAGGTTGAAATGAAGGAAAAAATGTTAAGGGCAGCCAGAGACAAAGGCCAGGTTACTCACAAAGGGAAGCCCATCAGACTAACAGCGGATCTCTTGGCAGAAACCCTACAAGCCAGAAGAGAGTGGCGGCCAATATTCAACATTCTTAAGGAAAAGAATTTTCAACCCAGAATTTCATATCCAGTCAAACTAAGCTCCATAAGTGAAGGAGAAATAAAATCCTTTACAGACAAGCAAATGCTGAGAGATTTTGTCACCAACAGGCCTGCCTTACAAGAGCTCCTGAAGAAAGCACTAAACATGGAAAGTAAAAACTGATACCAGCCACTGCAAAAACATGCCAAATGGTAAAGACCATTGATGCTATGAAGAAATTGCATCAACTAATGGGCAAAATAACCAGCTAACATCATAATGACAGGATCAAGTTCACACATAACAATATTAACCTTAAATGTAAATGGGCTAAATGCCCTAATTAAAAGACACAGACTGGCAAATTGGATAAAGAGTCAAGACCCATCAGTTTGCTGTATTCAGGAGACCCATCTCACATGCAGAGACACACATAGGCTCAAAATAAAGGGATGGAGGAAGATCTACCAAGCAAATGGAAAACAAAAAAAGGCAGGAGTTGCAATCCTAGTCTCTGATAAAACAGACTTTAAACCAACAAAGATCAAAAGAGACAAAGAAGGCCATTACATAATGGTAAAGTGATCAATTCAACAGGAAGAGCTAACTATCCTAAATATATATGCACCCAATACAGGAGCACCCAGATTCATAAAGTAAGTCTTGAGAGACCTAAAAAGACACAGACTCCCACAAAATAATAATGGGAGATTTTAACACCCCACTGTCAATATTAGATCAATGAGACAGAAGGTTAACAAGGATATCCAGGACTT
>NW_027327351.1:0-12500 GCF_047675955.1 Chlorocebus sabaeus
GTCAAAGGCATCCCTGTGCATTGGCCCGAGGCCTCCAACGTACATCACCCGTCACCATCACCATCACCATCACCATCACCATCACCATCACCGTCAGCATCCTGGCGAGCCTGCCCGAGGCCCCAACTACCGGGAGACACTTGGGAGCCCGGCCTTCCTCGGTTAAAGTCCAAAGGGACGGCGACTTCCATCCACCAGGTCTCCACTGAACTGCGAAGATGCGGAGCGTAGGGCAGAGAGGGGACGTGGAGGGGAGACGTCCTGACAGGCGATGAGTTCCCTAGGCTCTGGCGACCCCAACCACGACCCACGGTCCCGGGCACCCGTGGGACACCATCGCTTTTTCCCTTCCTCTGTCCACAGCCGCCCCCACCCCATCCCATCCCCCACCCCACGCACACGCGCTGGAGGTTACAAAACCACACGGCGTGAATAGAGCCTGACGGAGTGAGAGAGACCATTTCACGAGTCGGGGGGTGGGTCGGGGGGTGGGGGGGGGGTTCTGTAGAGAGCCCGATTCTCCCTCGTGGGTGGCTACAGGCTAGAAATGAATCTCGCTTCTTGGGCGGAGGGGCTTCCTTAGGCAGTCACGTTTCCGGGAGTATCTCTCAAACCCTCCCTTGAGGCCACAAAATAGATTCCACCCCACCCCTCGACGTTTCCCTGTTTTCCCGGGTGCTGGACGTATCCTGTCAAGAGACCCGAGGGTGACTCGTTGCGTTAAACACCTTGATTGGCTTTGTGAGTTTGTTTCTGAGATGCGGTCTCGCTCTGTCCCCCCGACTGGAGTGCAGTGGCATGATCTCAGCTCACTGCAACCTCTGCCTCCCGGGTCCCAGCGATTCTCCTGCCTTCAGCGGCACCATGCCCGGCTCCTCTTTTAATTTGTAGTAGACACGGGGTTTCGCCCTGTTTCACTGCCTTTCACTGTAGAGTCTCGATAAGAGCCACACCTCGTTCTGTGCCACAGAATGACTTCTTTATCATGCCGACTCTGGAAAGCCCGGCCCCTTGTGATCCATTTCAAACCGAGAGTCACCTCATGTTTGGAAAGCGGATCCGCTCCCAAGTTCGGTGGAGGGATGTGACATATGTAGGACGAGGGACTCTCTTTCTTCTGAGTCGGTCTGCACGGTGGGGCCTAGGGCTGGAGCTCTCTCTGTGCGGACCGCTGGCTCCCTCTGCCTGGGGTTCCATCGGCCCCACCCTAGAACGAGGGCCTTGGCAGACTCTGGCCCTTCCTGGCCCTTAAGTCGCTGTCAGAAACCCCATCTCGCGCTCGGATGTCCTGAATGACTGTGGCTTGCGCCTCTCTGGAAACATTTGAAATCTATCCTCTACGCGTGGCCACCTAAAACCACAGGAGCTTGGGACACACGGCCGCCATCCACCTCACTGGTTTTGGGAGAGAATGCTGAAAGTCTCTTGCCGACTCTCTCTCTCTTGACTTGAGTTCTTCACGGGCGTCTGGTTAAGACGCAGTGAGACCAGATGTGTGAACTCAGGCCGGGTGCTGGTGGCTCACGCCTGTAACCCCAACACTTTGGGAGGCCGAGGCCATCCATAGGATCCCTTAGAGGAATCCCCTAACCCCGGGGAAGTTGAGGCTGCAGTGAGCCATAATGGTGTCAGTGCACTCCAGCCTGGGCGAAAGACAGAGCGAGACCCTGTCACAGACAGACAGACAGACAGACAGACAGACAGACAGACAGACACGCAGGCAGGCAGGCAGGCAGGCAGGTAGACAGCAGCTGTATTATGTTCTTCTCAGGGTGGGAAGCAAAAATAACAGCAGACAGCACTTAACGTTTCTGTTGTTGTTCTTGTTTTGGACGGAGTTTTCACTCTTGTTGCCCACGCTGGAGTGCAATGGCCACCATCTCGAGGGATCCGCCTGCCCTCGGCCTCCCAAAGTGCGGGGATGACAGGCGTGAGCGTACCGCACCCGGCTCCCCCCCCCCCCCCCCATCCGCCCCCCAACCACCACCGCTTGTCTTCCGGACAGTTTTACGGCACAGTGTTTGGTTGGCCTGCTTACATTCATTCTACATAGAAATTTAGGATGTCAGCTTCTGGCCTCATGGACTCCGAGCTGAGGAGTCCCCTGGTCTGTCTATCACAGGACCGTACACGTAAGGAGTAGAAAAACCGCAACGTTCAAAATCAGTAATTTTGTGATACAGAAATACACGGATTCACCCAAAACACGGAAACTTTTACAAATTGTCTTTGTTAGTCCTGATGTCTGTGTCAGTGATTCTTTTAGGTTTGGACCTTGACCGAGAGAATTTCCAGTCGGTCTCTCGTCTCTCGTCTCTCGTCTCTCGTCTCTCGTCTCCGGACGGACAGAAGTTCCAGATGATCCGATGGGTGGGGGGGGTCTTAGGCTGTGTGCCCCCAGGGGCCCTGGTCGATTAGTTGTGGGGATCGCCTGGGAGGGCGCGGTGACCCACTGTGCTGTGGGGGCCTCCATCCTTCCGCCTCCCGCCTCCCCCTCCAGGCGATCCCAATTCATTCCAGGCTGACAGTCTCATTGGCAGACGTCGGGCATCACCTAGCGGCCACTGTTACTCTGAAAATGGAGGCCTCAACAGAGGAAGGAAGCTCAGGCCGCCTGCGCACAGCCTGGGGCAACTGTGTCTTCTCCACCGCCCCCGCCCCCACCTCCAAGCTCCCCCCTTCTTGGTTGCCTAGGAAATGGCCACTTTGACGACTGGGCCGGAGTGACCTTTGATCAGGCAGCATAAGTAAGTAAATCAATCAATCAATCAATACATAAATGTAAATACAATACAATTTATGTATTGTATTATGTACAATAAAGTAGTACGGGCGTGGTGGCTCACGCCTGTCCTCCCAGCACTTTGGGAGGCCGAGGCGGGCAGATCACCTGAGGTCGGCAGTTCGAGACCAGCCTGACCCACATGGAGAAACCCCGTCTCTACTGAAAATACCAAATTAGCGGGGCGCAGTGGCACATGCCTGTAATCCCAGCTACTCGGGAAGGGAAACTGAGGCAGGAGAATTGCTTGAACCTGGGAGGCGGAGATCGCAGTGAGGCGAGATGGCGCCATTGCGCTCCAGTCTGAGCAACAGGCGCGAAACTGCGTCTCAAAAAAAAAGCAAAAAACAAAAAAGCAAACCAAAACACAAACAAACTAACAAACACACAAAAAAACACCATTCTCTGTGAAACTGCTTTGTAGTGTGTGTATTCGTCTCACAGAGTTAAACCTTTCTTTTGAATCAGCAGGTTGGAAGGATTTTTTTGTAGAATCTGTCTATGTACATTTAGGAGACCCTTGTGTCGTATGGTGAAAAAATCTTATGTTTTCAGATAAAAACGAGAGAGAAGGTCTTCATGAAACAGCTTTCTGTTGTGTGGATTCCTCATACAGAGTTAAAACTGCCTTTGGATTCAGCAGTTTGGAAGCAGCATGGACATTTGGGAGCCCATTGGGGCCTATTGTGAGAAAGCGAACATCCCCACCCCAGAAATAATAAAGCAGCTCTCTATGATACTGCTTTGTGATGTGTGGATTCATGCCACAGAATTACAACAAATTTTTGATTTAGGAGGTTTGAAGCAGTCTTTCTGTAGAATCCGCGAATATGCCTTTGGGAGCCCATTGAGGCCTACTGTGAAAAACCGAATATCCCCAAATGAAAACTAGAAAGAAGCTGTCTCTGAAACTGCTTTGTGGTGTGTGGATTCATCTCACAGAGTGAAACCTTTCTTTTGATATACCAGGTTGGAAGCGCCCCTTTTGTAGAATCTACAAAAGGGCATTTGGGAGCTGTTTGAGGCCTAGGGTGAAAAACAGAAAATCGGTAGATAAAAACTAACAAGAAGCTATCTGCAAAACTGCTTTGCGATGTGTAGATTCCTCTGACAGAGTTACATCTTTCTGTTGATTCAGCAGATTGGAAGCATTTTGGGGGGGGTGTGTGTGTGTGTGTGTGTGTGTGTGTGTGTGTGTGTGTGTGTTTTGACAGAGTCTCACTCTGTCCCCCAGGCTGGAGTGCAGTGACACCATCTCGGCTCGCTGCAACCTCTGCCTCCCAGTTGAAGGGATTCTCCTGCCTCAGCCTCCCAAGTAGTTGGGGTTACAGGCACCCGCTACCAGGCCCGGCTAATTTTTTGTATTCTTGGTAGAGATGGGGTTTCATCGTTTTGGCCAGGCTGGTCTTGAACTCCTGACCTCAGGTGATCCACCCACCTCTGCCTCCCAAAATGCTGGGATGACAGGCGTGAGCCACTGCACGCGGCCGATTGGAAGCAGTTTTTTGGCAGAATCTTCAAAGGGACATTTGGGAGCCCTTTGTGGCTTATGGTGACACTGAACATCCCCAGATGAAAACGAGAAAAAATGCTACTGGTGAAACTGCTTCTTGACGTGTGGATTCACCTCGAACGGATACATCTGTTGAACCAGGAGGTTGGAAACACGCTTTCTGTAGAATCTGTGAAGGGACATTTGGAAACCCATTGAGGCCTACGTTGAAAAACAGAATATCCACAGATTGAAACAAGAAAGACGCTATCTGTCAAATTGATTCGTGATGCGCAGATTGATCTCTCAGCGATAAACCATTCTTTTGATTCATCATGTTAGAAACACTTTTTTTTGGCAGTCTCTCTGAACGGATTTTTGGGAGCCCCTTTAGGCCTATGGCGAATAACCAAATATTCCCAGATAAAAATGAGAAAGAATGTATTTGAGAAACTGCTTTGCGATGTGTGGACTCATCCTAAAGAGTTACACCTTTCTTTTGATTAGGCGGGTTGGAGACGCTCTCTTTGTAGAGATTCCAAAGGGACGTGTGGGAGCCCTTGAGGCCTATGGTGACAAACTGAATATCCCCAGACAAAGACCAGAGAGAATATTTCATTGAATCTGCTTCGTGATGTCTGGATTTATCTGCCAGCGCAGAACGTATTCTTTGTTTGTTTGTGTGTGTGTGTGTGAGTCAGCAGGTTGGAAATGCTCTTTTTGTTGAGTGTGTGGGAAGACATTTCCAAGCCCATTAATTCCGGTTGTCCAAACCAGATTGTCCCCCCGAGAAAAGCCATGAAGAAGCGAAACGATCTGTGAAACTGCTTTGCGTGACTGGATGCATCTCACAGAGTTAAACCTTTCTTTTGATTCACGTGTTGGAAACACGCTTTCTCTAGAATTTGCCAAGGCATATTTGGGAGCCCATGGAGGCCTATGTTGAAAAATCAAATATCCCCAGAGAAGCAGTAGAAAGAAGCTATCTGTGAATTGGCTTTGTGAGATGTGGATTCATCTCACAGAGTTAAACCCGTGTTTCGGTTCAGCAGGTTGGAAACACTTCTGTGGTAGAATCTGCAAAAGGATATTTGGGACTCCTTTGAGGCCAATGGTGGAAAAGCACATATTTCCTGATAACAGCTAGAAGGAAGCTACCTGAGAAACTGCTTTGTGTGTGGATTCCTCGCACAGAGGTACAACTGTATTTGGACTCAGCGGATTGGAAGCACTCTTTTAGTAGAATCTGTGAAAATAATGTGGGCTGCAATTGAGGCCTAGGGTGAAAAACAGATTATCCCCAGATAAAAACTGAAGAGAGCCTATGTGTGAAACGGTTTTGTAATGTGGGGATTCCTCTCACAAAGTGAAAGCGTTCTTTTGATACGTCGGTTTGGAAATATTCTTCTTAAGGGAATCGGCGAAGGGACTTTGGGAGCCCCTTGAAACCTGTGGAGAAAAACCGACACTCCCCAGAGAAAAACCAGAAATAAACTATCATCGGGACTGATTAGTGATCTGTGGATACATGTTACAGAGTTAAACTTTTCTTTGGATTCAAAATGTTGGAAACACTGTGTTTGCAGAATCTCTGAAGAAAGGACATTGCAAAGACCATTGAGGCCCAAGGGGAGGTCTCTCACTCTCTCTCTCTCTCTCTCTCTCTCTCTCTCTCTCTCTCTCTCTCTGTTTCTCACTGTGTCTCTCTGTCCGTCTCAAAAAATAAGAAAGGATGGATACATGCATACATACATACATACATGCATGCATGCATGCATGCATGCATACATACAATTAAAAATTAGGAAGAAAATAAAATGAATAACTCGGCCCGGCGCGGTGGCTCAAGCCTGTCATCCCAGCGCTTTGGGACGCCGGGGGCGGTGGATCGCTGGATCACGAGGTGGTCAGATCAGCAGGGCCAGTATGGTGAAACCCCGTCCGTCTCCAGTCAAAAGACCAAAAATTAGCCGGGCATGGTCGTGCGCGTCTGTAATCTCAGCTACTCGGGAGGCCGAGCTGAGGCAGGAGAATCGCTTGAACCTGGGAGGCGGAGGTTGCAGTGAGCCGAGATCGCGCCGCTGTACACCAGCCTGGGCGAGAGAGCGAGGCAACCTCTCCAAAAAATACTACTACTACTAATAAATTAATACATAAACGAATAAAAATGAAAGTAAAATAAAAAATAAAACTAAAAAGGACAAGGAAAAGGAAATAATTAAAAAGTGAGTTTCCGGGAAGAGAGGGAAGAAAAAAAAAAGGAAAGAAAAAAGACAACAGTCCCACAGTGACATAAACATATGCCTCTCGCCTTTCGAGGCGTCAGTGATGCTACGAATGATGCGTAATGTTTTTTTTTAACTTCCTTTTATGTTATTCTCGTTTATTGTTTGACACGAGCCTCGGAGGCCCTCCCTCCCTCCGTCCCACTCCCTCGTTGCCCAGACAACTTCAGGAGACAGGCCCTGGCTGGGCCAGATTGTTCTTCTCTTTGAGCAGTTGTTTCCCTGTCTTTCTTCGTGTCTTTAACCCGTGTGGACTCTTCTGCTCGGATTTCACAGATGGCAGCTCCACTTCCGGCCTTGTTGTTTAGTGGGGGCTTTCCTGATTCTCCCCGCATGTAGTGAAAGCAGAGAGATTCGCCTCTCCCACTCCCCCCCTCTCTTTCTTTGTTGCTTTCTTGCTTTTTCTTTCTGTCTCTTTCTATCTTTCTGTCATGCTTTCTTGCTGTCTTGTTTTCTTGCTTTCTTGCTTTGCCTTTCTTCCTGTCTGTCTTTCCTCTGTCTTCTTTTTTTCTTTCTTCTCTCGTCTTTCTTTCTCGCTGTTTTTCTCCCTCTCTCTCTCTTTCTTCTTTCTTTCTTTCTTTCTTTCTCTCTTTCTTTCCTTCTTTCTCTCTTTCTCTTTTTCTCTTTCTTTCTCTCTCTCTTTCTTTGTCTGTCTTCCTTCCTTCCTTCCTTCCTTCCTTCCTTCCTTCCTTCCTTCCTTCCTTCCTTTCTTTCTTCCTTTCTTCCTTTCTTTCCTTCATTTTCTCTCTCTCTCTCTCCCAGCCTCTGAAAGTGCTGGGATCACAGGCGTCAGCCACCGTGCCTGGCCTATTTGCTCATGTTATTTTATTTTTTATGTATTTATTTTCATCTATTCATTCATGTGTATAAATACAAATATTTTCTTTCTTTCTTTCTTTTTTTATGTATGTATGTATGTATGTATGTATGTATGTATTTATTTATTTATTTATTCATTTTTTTTTTTTTTTTTTTTTTTTTTTTTTGAGACGGAGTCTCGCTCTGTCGCTCAGGCTGAAGTGCAGTGGCCGGATCTCAACTCACTGCAAGCTCCGCCTCCCGGCTTCACGCCATTCTCCTGCCTCAGCCTCCCAAGTAGCTGGGACTACAGGCACCCGCCACCTCGCCCGGCTAGTTTGTTTTTTGGATTTTTCAGTAGAGACGGGGTTTCACCATGTTAGCCGGGATGGTCTCGATCAAGACAAATATTTTCATCTGTTTTGATGTATTTTTATATCTCATATTTAGCTAAAAATGCAAATATTTATGCTGTTATTTGTCTTTTCTTTCTTTCTCTCCTTTGTGTTTTTCTTCCCTTCTTTCTTTCTCTGTCTCCCTCTCTATGTTTTCCTCCCTCCCTCCCTCCCTCCCTCCCTGCCTCCCTCCCTTTCTCTCTTGTTCGTTTCTCTTCCGTGCTTTCTTTATTTCTTTTATTCCGTTTCTGTCCTTCTTTTCTGTTTCCTCTGTTTCTTTTTCCCTTCTTTCCTCATTCTTTCTCTCTGTTTCAGGTTTCTTTCCTTTCCATCTCTCCTGTAAAAATGTAACCTTTGAAAAGTGACGTTTCATCATCTTCATTTTCCACGTGGTCTCCCTTTTCTCTCCCTTTTCCTTCCTCCCTCTCTCCCTGCTCCCTTCCCTCCCTCCCTTCCTTTCACCATCTGTCTCTTCTCTCCATTCCCTCCCTCCCTCCCTGCCTCCCTCCCTCCCTCCCTCCGTCTCTGTCTGGATTCAGGAAGAGCCTACGGCAATCTGTGTCTCCCTGTGTCCTCAACGGCCCGCGACCGAGTCCTTGCTTGCTGTTTCTCCCTCCGAGATGCCTCTCCGAACATCCACACGCCGTGGGTTGTCTTCTGACTCTGTCGCGGTCGATGCAGAGACAGGCTTTGGGGACCGTTTCTGTGGGGTTGGGGTAGAGGGGCTGCGTTTTCGGCCTCGGGATAGCGTTTCTCGACTCACGGTTTCGGTTTCGCGGTCGGCGGGCCGGCCTGCCATCCGGATCTGTCTTGGTGACGTTCGCGACGGTTGTCGGACTCCATCTGGCGGCCGCTTTTATATCGTTCCCTTGGCTTCCGGAGCTGCGGTGGCAGCTGCCGAGGGAGGGGACCGTCCCCGCTGTGAGCTAGGCAGAGCTCCGGAAACACCGCGGTCGTCAGCCGGGCTGTCCCGGTCGCGCCAGAGCTCTGGCGCGTCGCTTGTGAGTCAGAGCTCGGGCGTGCAGGCTTATGTGGGGAGAGGTTGTCGCTGCGCTTTCGGGCCTGAGCCGGGTGTGGGGCTGCCGGGGTTGGTCGACCAGCACGCCGCAGCTCAGCTCCCGAGGCCTGACCCGCGACCCGCGGGGACCCACCGGGCTTGGGGCGGGAGGCTGGGGACACCCTTCCCGGCCCGGTCGCGGGCCCGCGCGCATCCTGGCCGTCTGAGGCAGCGGCCGAATTTTTTTTTCCCCAAGTCCCCGTGGGGAGCCGGGGACCGTCCTGCCTCGTCCCCCGGGTGCCGGGGAGCGGTCCCCGGGCCCGGCCGCCGTCCCTCTGCCGTGACCTTTTGTTTTCAAGTCCCCGTGGGGAGTCGGAGAGCGCTCCCTGAGCGCGCGTGCGGCCCGAGGGGTCACACTTGGCCGGCCTTCGGTCCCTCGTGTGTCCCGGTCGTACGAGAGGACGGCCGAAAACGCTTCCGAGTCTCGCTCTGGAGACACGGGCCGGCCCCTGCGTGGCACGGGTGGCCGGGAGGACGTCCCTGGCCCGGCGCTGCTCCGGCGTGTGTCCTGGGGTCGACCAGAGGGCCCTGGGTGCTCCGTGTCTGGCTGCGATGGTGGCGATTTTGGGGACAGATGTCCGTGTCGCGGGTTCCCTGGGCCGGCGGCGTGGTCGGTGGCTCGACCTCCTGTCCCCTGGGGAGGTATATCTTTCACTCCGAGCCGGCATTTTGGGCCACCGGGTTATTGCTGACACGCTGTCCTCTGGCGACTTGTCGCTGGAGAGGTCGGGCCTCTGGATGCGTGGTGGGCCTCTGGGCCTCCCGGTGACCCGGCTAGCCGGCCCTGCTCGTGCTGGAGCCGCCTGCTGGGGCCCGTGTGTGCCTGGTCTCTCGTGCGTCTGAGCGTCCCGACTCCCGGTGCCGCCTTGGGTCCGGGTCTCTGACCCACCCGGGGGCGGCGGGGAAGGCGGCGCGGGCTTACCCTGCCGCTGCGCGCTCCCTGCTGTGGGCACCTGGGGCGGCCGTGACAACCCCACTCCCGCTGGCTCCGTGCCGTGCGTGTCAGGCGTTCCTCGTCTCTGCCGGGTTGTCTGCCGCCCCTTCCCCGGAGCTGGGGGTGGTCAGGCTGATCTGCTCGCTGGCCTCCGGGGAGGCTGTGGCTGACTGACCGACCGACCCCGCTCCGGGGTTGCTTTCCCTGATTGATGTGGTGATGTCGTGCTCTCCCGGGCCGGGACCGAGCCGCGGCGGGCGAGGGGCGGCCATTCATGGTGAATGGGACCCGTTCTTCTCGTCCCGCCCGCGGGGGCCCCCTGTCTCTCGTCCCCGCCTGTGAGCGGTGCGTTGGGAGGCACTGGGGTGCGGAACCCGGCCTGACCTTGCTGTCCCGCCCCCGCCGTCTGCCTCGTGGCGTTCGGCGGGGGTCGGCGGGGTCCTCTGACGCAGCAGGCACCCCTCGCTTTCGCCTCTTGTGGTTGTCGCCTCGCGGGCCGCCCCCCTCCGCGGCGGTGGGGGTGCTGTCCCGCCGGCCCGTCGTGCTGCCCTCTCGGGCGTTGCACGAGCGCTGGCTCTGCCTGGGTCTTTTGCGGTGCTCCTGGAGCGCTCCGGGTTGTCCCTCAGGTGCCCGAGGCCGAGCGGTGGTGTGTCGCTCCCACCCCCAGCGCCCCCTCCTCCGGTCGCCGCCACGGTGCTGGCGCGTTGGGTCCTGAGGGAGTTCGTTGGGTGTGGGCCGAGGCGGTCGAGTGAGACGCGCCCCTCCCCCACGCGGGGAAGGGCGCCGCCTGGTCCGGCGAGCGCACGTCCCGTGCCTCCCCTCTGGCGGGTGAGCGCGGGCCGTGTGAGCGGTCGCGGTGGGCTCGGGCCGGCCACGCGTGCGCCGGCCGGCCGCCGAGGGGCTGCCGTTCTGCCTCCGACCGGTCGTGCGTGGGTTCACTGGAGGTGCTTTACCTCGCAGAAAGGAGGTGGGTGGACGGCGGGGGGGGCCTTTGGGGGCTGTGCGCACGCGCGCCAGCCGGGCCCCTGCCCTGACCGTGAACGCTCAAGGTTGCCGCGGGTTTCTTCTCCTCGCGCCACACGCCCCCTCCCTTCCCCAGGTGTCCCCGAGCGCCTCTGTGGGCCCGACGAGGGGCGACTGGCGGGTGGGGAGTGTGACCCACCCTCGGTGAGAAAGCCTTCTCTAGCGATCCGAGAGGCGTGCCTTGGGGTACCGGATCCCCCGGCCTGCCGCCTCTCTCTGCGTTGTGGTAGCGCTGCCGTAGCGACTCGCTTGCAGAGAGCCCTCCCCCGCTGCTCCCCCCTCGACGGGATGAGGCTGGGGAAACGGTGAGGGTTCCGCCGGACCCCGCGGTGGGGGCCGAGCGTGCGGCTCGTCGTCTACTGTGGCCCGCGCCTCCCCCTTCCGTGTTGGGGGAGGATCCCGCTGGGCCGGGCCCGACGTCCTAGCGGATTGGGAAGGCTGCCGCGAGCGGCGGGTGCGCGTGGCACTCCGTCCGGCGCGGGACGCCGCTGTGAGCCGGCTCTCCGCCCGCTCCCGTGCCGAGCCGCGACCGGTGCCGGTGACCGCGTTCGCGTGGCGCGGGGTTGGGCCGCCTGGCTCTTGGGGAGCGAGCCGTCCCCACGGGGGGTGCGCCGGTCTCCCGGAGCGGGACCGGGTCCGGGACGGACGAGAAACGAGCGATATGTGGCCCCTGGTGTTGGGCTTGTGGCTGAGGTTGCTTCGGGGCCCCCGGTGGCAGGACCCGGGGCTCGTGAGGGGGGTTGCTCGGTGGGTTGCCCAAGGGCCGTTCGGCGTCCCAGGCGGGGCGCCGCGGGACCGCCCTCGTGTCTGTGGCGGTGGGATCCCGTGGCCGTGTTTTCCTGGTGGCCCGGCTGTGCCTGAGGTTTTCTGCCCGAGTAGCCCTCCGCGGGTTCCCCGTGCCCTCGTCCCCGTGGCCCCCTGGCTCCTTGCCTGCCTTGTGCCCCTTTTCCCCGCCCGCCGCCTGCCGATCTTCTCTTCCCCGAGCGGCTCATCGGCTTCTACGCTGTTGGCCGCCCCGTCTGGGCCCGAACCCGGCTCCGCCTTCTGGGGGCGTCGCCGCCGGCCACGCTGGTTGGCCCGGTGTCCGCGTCCCCATGGCGCGCGCCTTCGGGACCGGGTCGGCGGCGCCCCGCGTGGGGCCCGGTGGGCGCCCGGAGGGTTTGGGTCGGCCTTTCCGGCGTGTTGCGGGGGAGAGCGGGTTCCGGGGGCTCTGGCCGCGTGCGACTGGGTGTGGCGGTGGGGGAGCCGCGGGGATCGCCGAAGGCCTGGTCGGCCGCTCCAGGTGCCACGTGGGGCCGTCTTCGTGCTCGGAGGCTGCTGGCGGTGAGATCCCCGCGTGCGTCCTGGTGGCGGTCGGCTGCGCCAGAGGTGTCCCTCGGCGCCCCCCACCCCGCTCGGCCGCCTGCCTCGCCCGGCGTCTCGTCTTCTCCCGGCCGGCTCTTCCGCATCGGGTCGGCGCGCGCCCCCGCCCCGGGTGCGCCTCGCTTCCCAGGCCTGCCGCGGCCCTCCCCCGAGGCGTGTGTCTCGGGCGTTGTCGGCGTCGCGGGGGAGGCCCGTCCTCTCCCCGCGTGGCGTTGCCCCGTTCGGCGCGTGCGTGCGCCCGAGTGCGGCCCGGTGGTCCCTCCCGGGCAGGTGTCCGTGCGACGTGTGTGTGAAGGTCGACCTCAGCCCGGCCGGTTGCTCGCCCTTCCCCCCTGGGTCGGGGGTGGGGCCCGGCCCGGGGCCCTCGGCCCC
>NW_027327352.1:0-14788 GCF_047675955.1 Chlorocebus sabaeus
GTTACTATATGACCTTGAGCAAGTCACCTAGCCTCTATGTCTCAACTGACGTCTTCAACTTACGTCTACAGTTATTGCATGGTATTCAGAAGTGGAGACTTACAGGCAGAAGCAATGTTATTACATGCTCTGATGCTCAGTGGTAGAAGGAGTGAGACAAAGTGAGGACTGCTGGGAAACATCCCCCAAACTTGACTGCATCCACCAAACTGGACTGCAAGCTCCTGGAAGGCAGGGGCTGGGTCTGTCTGGCTTGTTAACCACCCATCACCATGTCCCCAGCCAGTACAGTGTGGGGCATACAGTAAGTTTTCTGTAAACATTTGTGACAGTAAATTAAAGGGCGTGGGTAGGGTTCCTGGGAGGAGCACTGAGCTGGCTCTCAGGAACATGAATCTAGTCCTGGTTCTGCTTGTGTGTAACCTTCTGCAAGTCACTTAACCCCTGAGTCTCAGTTTCGCCTGCAAAATAAGGGGACTGGTACAGACTCCTTCCAGTCCTCTGATGCTTCTATAGGAAAGCATTTAGCAACGAGATAATCCCCTTTCAAAGCCTCAGGAATTAATTGTTGGATCCTTTTGACAACAAACAAAAGAATGAGAGGGACAAAGGAATTGATCCGCATCACTCCCGTTACTGTGTATGCCTGTGTCTTATCTGGCTGGGATCTATTGGAGCCATTGCCCAGTTAGAACTGACTCCAGTGTGGCTCGAACAGGATATGTTTCCAGGTGCTGTTATTGAAGAGCCTTTTGGTGCAATATATTCTTTCTTCTATGAGGGCACTCACTTCCTCCCTGCTGTTTTAGATAAAAACAAAACCAAACAAAACCAAACTCAAGTTCTTTGGTGCCAGAGGCAGAAAGAGATAATTTGACCTTGGACTCTATAAATTCACCTCCCTTTCCCCACTTTACTTGCAGGTGTCTTTGAATTGGCAAGGGCAGGTGTCTTGCTCTCTTTGCTTTTATTTCTGTTTGGTTCAGTGATGAAACCATAAACTGGGGCTCGTAATCAGAAGCTGTGTCTCTGCAGGGATGTGAGGTTTCCAGACTGAAATTTTGCCTCAGAGCAAAGTAGAAAGATACACTGGGAAGGAAACATTGCATTCCTAAGTCAGAATTAGAAGCCCTTCTTCTAACGCGGACTGTTTATTTTCCATTTCATCGGGGAATTTCCTGCACTCTTCCCCGAAGATAAAGCTGTTAAGAAGGATGGAGACAGAAGGAGCTTCCTATAGGTTGAGAAAAATTAATCTCTCTGTACCTGAGAAAGAAGCAGAAATGATTGTACTTCTCACCTAGAAATTGAAATGGAAAAGCAGTTTTTAACTCAGAACAAAGAGACCTGAAGTTTCATGTTCTTTGCAGGCAGAAAGATATGCCTTGGAGAGAAACAAGATTGAGAGCCAGGAGCAGTGGCATGCATTAGCCATATTTGTGGTGTAAGTATTCTTACCAAAGGTTTATTTCAAGCTATAAAGGTAGTCTCATTGAACAGAGCTCAGAAGAGATGTACACAATCTACTCTTGAGGGCTTAAATGAGTCATTTCCAGATACCACTGAAAGGAGTTACAAGGGAAGAGAAAGAGAAGAGTGTTCGGAACAAAGGTGCCTGACAGAAAAGCAATGAGGTTGATTTTTTCCTATTCTAGTTAAAAGGTTTTGTTTTAATTTTAAGTGTGTCACAGAACTCCTTTATTATTATTATTATTTTAAAAATGTATATAAAATTAGAAGCTATGTGCTCAGGGAGGCCATATAATCTCAGGATTTTAATAATTTCTTAGGGGAACAACATTACCTTTTTTTTTTTTTTGTAGCTCACTTTAACTATGAATGTGAATTCTAAAGAGAGGTCTAGCAGTTTTCTGCGATAGCTAGGTTTTATAAAATTTAAGTGTGAATCATATTTTGAAATATCATTCTATTTTGGAAGACCCTGGGAAATCTGTCTTTTTCTATGGAAACTTATAACTAATCTTTCCGTATGTTGAACATCTGCTTGCAATGTAAGAGATCACTTTTTGATTTATCTCCTTGTGAAGTTTTAAAAAAATCCTAAGTTTTTTGACAGCAAAATATCCTTATAGATACCTGAAAGCATTCTGAAAAGGGATATATAGCTATGTGAATTCCTAAACCTAACAGGCAACAACTTTCAGCACTCCCAAAACAGTGTGGGCTGGGGCTATCTGAATTAGAAAGTTGGTGGTTACCAGCGTGTCTATTTCTGGGCCTCATCCCAGCACCACTAAACCAGAATGCTTGAGGTAGGGTTTTGGAATCTGCCTAGTTAGCAAGCTCCATGGATGATTTCTGACTATTCTACACTTTGGGAATCACTACCCTAAAAGACTGGGACATCCTTTCCTCCTTCCCTCCACATTCTATAAAATCAATACTGATCTTTATGAAGTCATAGGTCATCTCTTCCCATTGCCAAGATGGTGGCATAGTTTCAGGGCACTGGAAGAAAGCATGTGACTTTTCATGTAATTCTACTTTTTGACATTCTAATGAACAAACTTCCACAGTAGGCTGTCCTCTTCAAGTTAAGCCTATTATTTCTGGGAAAAGAAACACTTTAAATGGTTTCAGTCATTGACACCCTGATATGAAGGAGTCAATAATCTCCCTTTTAGAGGGGATTGTAAGAGAACTGAAAGGCCATAGTGGAGAAAGATGAAAGCAATAGAAAGGAATGGCTGAAGCATCTAAAAATAACATGTATTCTTTTTAAAGTTTAGCCTAGGCCTGGCCCTGAATGACCTAGTTTAGGCTTCATTCTCTAGGTGGTTTTAGAGTTGTAGGGAACTTAAAGTGTTGGTTTTACTAGTGAGCAATATTAGAAGAGTTAGGACAAATCAAACCAACCATTTAGGCCTGGGATTGCAAATACATTTTATTCCCTGTATCAAGTCTAATTGATCATAGCTACTTGAAATTCTATCGAAGAGACTGAAGCCACATCCAGGCTTAGTTCCAGAATGTTGTAATTGATTAGTGATGCCTGCCTTGGTTGTTGGAGGGGAGGTGGTGATATATGTGCAACTTATTTACTATCTCTAGTTTAGAAAAAACCTGTTTGGATACAGACTGAGGCAGTGCTCCTGGCACGATGCCATCAGAGCAAGCAGAATACAGTACCTCTGGAGAAAGGAGGTAATCGAGAGTGCCGTCCTTCATGTTATTCAATGCTTCATTACTTGGAACAAAAATGGTATATGGTCCACCAACTCCATCCTCATCTAAAACACGTCCCACGTTGGTTTTCTGCATTTGGGAAATGAAATTTTGTATCTGCAGCCTACCTTGGACAAACATTTAACATAATTCCCCAGAAATTTATAATTGACACCCCTGTTAATTTTACAAAAGTCTTGACATAAATATTTTTCAGAAAATTATGAAAGGTGCATACCTCTAACAAAGACCTGAACTTGCTGTATCTTGGTTGTAGCATTGTCATTATGGTTTGCTAAAAAGAGACATTTTGCTTAAAAATCAGGAAATAAAATAATGTGATTTAGGAAATACAAACCCTAATATTTAAAGACTGATGACAGAGTTTATGTGTCAGTATGGATTTATATAAATGAACCTGGTCAACCACAATGCATTATAGAAATGTTTGCTGTCATTGAAACAGTAGGTCAGATCTGCATGTTCTGAAGTATTCTTTGGCCCTCATCATCTAGGTCAGAAGTAGTAAGTTTTATTGCAGCAACAACTGCCCTCTATAAATTAAGAGGGACACATTTTCATGACGATTGGTCATGGACTGAGTTGCCCGATGCAGTAATAAAAGAGGTAAAAAAAAAAATCCAGATCTTTCCCACATATGTAACTGGATGTCTTGCTTTCTTTCTGCAGAGATTCCCAGGATTCTGTTGGAAACAGACAAACCACCTCTTCTTCTCTCTGCTTGAGATTCTAGCACAAATGAAGCACAAGCACAGAGTGCTGGCACGCTCTGGATGCGACTCTCCAGGGAACAAAGAAAGATGGACCTGGGCTGATGTGACTTTTATCTGAATACTCACCTCATTATTGCTCTCAAATATGGGTTCTAGCATGTCCATGGTTCTGTCAAGGATGTGCAGAAGCCCATTGGAAGCAATGATGTCTCCCTGTATAATTTTTACCTTCGTTTTGCCTCCATAGAGTTTAAGCTTTATTTGATTGTCCTAAAACACCAAAGAAAGATAAAATAAGATTAGTATGGTGTCCTGGAAGGAGCAAGCACAGGAGTAGAGTCAGAAGTCTTGAGTCCTTGGGCTTTGATATTTATTGGCAATGTGATTTTGGTTAAGTCACTTAATCTAAAGTGGGGATGAAGGTATCTGCTTGGTTAACCTCACAGGGTTTTCATTAAGATCAAATGATATCATATATGTAATCACTGACAACTATACATGCTAAACCTGGGTAAGGTATTACCAAGCTCTTCTCCAGCAGACTGCAAGCTTCATGAGGAAAACTATTTAATTTACTATAAATTCATCACCCGCCTTAGTGTCTTGCACAGAGAAGGCACACAATAAAAGTATTTGTGGAATAAATAACTGAAGCTAATTCCTTCTTCCTCCCATATGACTCCTAATAAGTGACAGACTTAGTGAATATTGGTTGAATGAATGAACAGGTAAATACATGCATATCCTTGTAAGAAAGCAAGCCACATCTTCATATCTGTCATTCATCCATATATCCATGCATCCATGCATCCTCCATCCATTTCTCCAAGCAGCCATTCATCCATCCAGCCATTTGTCTATCCATCCATGAATCAATCCTCCATGCATCTCTCCATCCATCCATCCATGCATCCATCCATACATCCATCCACGCATCTTGTGACCTATCCATGTATCTACCAATCCATCCATTCAGTGATCTATCCATATATCCATTTATCCATCCATCCATCCATCCATCCATCCATCCATCCATCCATCCAGTGACCTATCCATGTATCCATCCATCCATCCATCCATCCATCCATCCATCATCCATCCATCCATCCATCCATCCAGTGCCCTATCCATCTATCCATCCATCCATCCATCCATCCATCATCCATCTTCACACATGCACTACAGCAGATTGGTTAAGAATGTGGGCTTTGGAGCCACATTTGAATCCTGGCTCTGGCACTTACTGTGTGGCCTCTCTTCTTTCTCACTGGAGCAACAGGGATTATGATAGTCCCTCCTTCACAGGGTTATTGTGAGCCTTATATAACACAAATAAAGATTTATCCCCATACTTTGTTTAGAACAAGCACTCAAGGATCTATTAACTACTGATGGCTAGTGAAATTTAATAGTATAGGTCCTATGCCTATACACATGCACATTTTGTTGACTAATCACCTGCTCCCCAGCTCAATAAAATCACAGAAAGAGTTAAGAAATGAGGGTGGGGTGGGGGAGGATGGGTTTATATAAAAAACAAACAGAACTAATGGCATTAGGAGTGATGAATGTTAGGTGGGAGAAGATGGATCAACTCCAGCAATCTAAAACAAACACAATCTATTTCCTTCTGTAAGAGGAATGCTGATCTGGCTTTGTGCTGATGCTTTTAGGAAACAGGTTTATAGCAAAGTTTCTCCTTCCTGCTGGCAGCTGAATGACAGTTGCCTTGAAAACTAAATCAGACCAGACCAAAGTCAAACACTTTATAACTCCCTTTGCATAATACTCCACCCTTCCTCTATGACCTTTCCTGGTGTTGCCGTTTCTTCCTATATAAGAAGGTGTTTGACAAATGATACATAAGGAAATAATTTCCTTGTAATTTTTCACAAACCCCAAACAAAAAGAGAGAGAAGGCTATGGTAGACAATCAGTTCTGGGAGTGAAAATCAGAGGAACCCTTACCTTATCACTGTTGAAGATTTCCCCCGACTTTCCAGTCAAGGTGTAGAATGTGTCTGTGTTATTCATATATTCGATGTTCATCTGACCAGCAATTATGTGGAGTTTCACGAAGTATTGAGCAGCTTTATTATCCACCAAAAGCTCATTTACCTAAGACAAAAGAGCCAGTTTGACTATTATTTAAAGAAGAAAACGAGTTTTGTAACGCGTGCTGTGCCTTACTTAGTATCAAAGACATCAAAGCCAGGGCACCCTAACTTGGGTTTAGGCTTTTGCAAATACAAATGTATGAAAGCACTGACAATTATACATGCTATACATTACTATCAGTGCAATCAACCCGGGCCAGGCCTTCCAGGGAGTAGAAATCTGGAGAGTTGGAGGCAATGCACAGTCTACTCTCAAACCAGAGGAGATTGCTCCAGCACTGAAACTGACATGGGGAAAGCGCAGCATTGCAATGGCCCCAGGAGGAACAAGGAACAAGGAATCTATCTTGAACACGGGAAGCAGATGGGAATAAAATATGAAGTTTCATGGAAAGAGTAGGTAAAGTGAGTAAGCTGATGGTACTTTTGAATAGAAAAGTTAAGATTTTTGAAATCCATGGGACCAAATCTACATTTTATCATTACTATGTAGTCAACAATCAACAGATACTTATATTAACTCTGTGTAAACCATGTGTTAAATGAGAGACCACATGCAAAGTGCCTAACCTAGACGCATAGAATATTTGCTGGTTCTTTCCAACAGGAGAGGTGTGAGGACATCTCTGAAGGTGAACGATAGAAACATAAATATCAGACAGGTTAATCATGGTGGTATATGAGGGTCAGAGAGCCGGGAACTTACTGGGTTTTGATTCACTGCAACAAAAATTATTATCACAAAATATCTTGGATGAAGATAACCCAATTTTATTTTTTCATTTTTATTTTTTTCCACTTCCCAGATTTCAATCTTTTATTGGCTTCCATCATTTTATGTGTATTTGTTAATCCATTTACTTATATGTTTATTTATTTCTAGCTGATCTGTTTCACAGAGCATTTAAGACAGATGACAAGAACACACAATAAAAATCAAGATCAGGGCCAGGCACGGTGGCTCACGCCTGTAATCCCAGCACTTTGGGAGGCTGAGGCAGGCAGGTCATGAGGTGAGGTGATCAAGATCATCCTGGTCAACATGGTGAAACCCCTTCTCTACTAAAAATACAAAAATTAGCTGAGCATGGTAGCACGTGCCTGTAGTCTCAGCTACTTGGGAGGCTGAAGCAGGAGAATCACCTGAACCCGGAATGCACAGGTTGCAGTGAGTCAAGATCGCGCCACTGCACTCCAGCTTGGATGACAGAGCGAGGCTCCATCTCAAAAAAAAAAAAAAAAAGAAAAAAAATTCAAGACCAGGAAAAATAAAACATGTGTTAGATGGTAAAGGTGGGAGGGAGAAAGATATATATAATCTTCCTACACAATGACTAAAATGGAGGCCAGTGAAGATAATAAAATTGTATACAAATCGATATGTCCATTATTTACATTAAACCAAATGTAACTATTTTACTGATGCCATCTCGATAGGATGCCTCCACCAGGCACTACAAGTTTCATTCCCACTGGATAACATTATCTCAAACAACAGCTGCTCACATTGAAGACTAAAATTTTCTTATTTTTTCCCTATTGCTTGTACCATTTATAATGATTTAAAAAACCCACATATCTAGCTAATACATGAGTTTAATTCTTCCTGTGGGAAGTGAGCAGTTTTGCATTATGCAAATCTTCTCTATCACCTGGCTATATGTTAAGAACACTCAGTGGTTACCTGTAGAGGGTAATGATTAGAAAGGGGGACCAGGGGGCCTTCTAGGTTCCTGGCAATGGACTTGCTGTTTACACAAGTGCATTCACACTGGGAAAATTCATTGAGTTGTACACTTACAATTTGTATACTTTCTGTAAGGATGTTATATATCACTAAAAGAAGTTTATCAAAAAATCACCATCCTTATCATCAGTAGGTTTAATTTTAATGGGGGCTTCCACTTTAAATAAAAGAAGGTACTCCCTACTAAGGCTTTTCATATTAGCCCCTTGGTGTAGGGTCATTTTAAATACTCACATTGAATTCTTTCAGTCCCTTATCTGTAGGTAACAGCACCGTGAAGGGCCCCAGCTTACTCAGTGGCCAGGCATAAGCTTTGTCTTAGGAGTCGAAATAACAAAAAGAAAGAAAACACCAAATGAGTCAGTGGTACACGAGGAGTAAAATCAGGCAACAGGTCTTGGGTCACGACTGGTCCATTTATGCCGTTCTCTATTCTAATGGGTATGTGCAGGCCCTGTGTCAACTGGGAATCTCTCTAAGAATGTGAGGCAACCTAAAGCCATGGCCTCAAAACATTCCATGTAATGCCATGAGAGTTTTCCTGTAGATAGCCTCAGCTTCAAAGATACCCTGGCTGAGCAGTTCAGGCATGACAAAATCCTACCACAACCCCAGGGTCCCTGACCCTGTGCTTGACTTTCTGAACTGTCACTGTCTCGGTGAGCAAAGATGCAACCCTTGTTTTCATCCAAGGCCAGCTCAGAAGAGCCCCGATGGTTGGTTTAATGCTCTGCTGTTGCCATGTTGAAATGCTTAATAAATTTTGAACAAAGAATCCTGCATTTTCCCTTTCCAGTGGGCCCAGCAAAGTATGTAGGTAATCCTGTTTCCATCACCTGGGGAAGCTGGGATGACAGGACAGGCTCTGTGTTCTCACACCTAGAGGCAGTGTACAAGGACTTTGTCATGGGAAGGTGAAAAGTCAACAGGACTCTGTCTAGGGAAATGCTGGAGGGCCTGGTCTGCAAAAAACACTACCGCACCCCTGTCTGCTCCCATTTGGTATTCTAAGAGTTCTTAGAGTAAGGCTGTGAGGAACCCGGCAGATTGCCCCTGAGCTCAAGGGATGCCAGTAATGTTTGACGCCCTACGGGATGCCTTGGGAAAAGTGGGACGTTTATGCAGGAGACATTAAATGGGATATTTAACCTTAAGATTTAGGCAGAGAACACAGCATTGACCCATCGATGACATTTGTTTATCTATGTTCTTGCCAGGAGATCATTTTTGGCAACTGGTAAATTCCACTGTAAAAGCTGATATTTTAAAGTTTCTGTTGATTGGCCAAGTCTGTGTTTTACTTTTTGCAGAGCGGCCGGATTCGTATTTTATTGGAAATTGCGTCCAATGCTGTGATCAGTTATAATATTTCATTCTCTAGAGTAATGGCCCATAGAAGGCATTTGCAAATACATGAGGCTGTTTTAGGCTCTCACCTTGCCTGGGGGGCTGGAGGTGAATGTGTCCCTGTAGGCAATTAGTGACTGGGGGACCAAGGGTGCTAAATGGTTGCATACAACCAAGACTATTCTAAAATTCAAACAGCCCCTCCACTGAGGAGCAAGGATGCCGCCCTGGGGTCTCAGTCACCCTCTCTATTCCCAGTTTTATCTGCCAAGCTGTGTTCACACCTGCAGGATCTAGAAGGTCAAGGGCGAGGGGGACAGTTTGTATCCTCACACCAGTAGCTGTCCTGGTCTTACTGTTACTGCAGCTCTGTTGGTCTATGATGACCCCCAGACCCTGTCCTCAGCTCTCTGCCTACTGATTCTTGCATTGCTAGATCTCTTGGCACTATCTCTTTGCTTGTCTTCTTGGAAACAGCTGCCTGCCCTTTCCCTCTCATCCGCATGACCCCTCCAAAAAGGCTGATTCTAATAGACAAGGCTCGCCTGTCCCTTTCTGAATCATTGTGTCTTGCAGATGCCCTTTCCTGAAAGAGGACTCTTGTGTGGAAATCTGAACCCATAGCTGCATACCTAGGAGTGAGATGAAAGAGGTCAGCCTTCCTTGCCATTTTCCTCTGGGTTCAGTATTTAATTCTCTGAGTCGCTCCATAATGTTTCCATAACACGTTAAGCCATCACCCACGTAACCTTTCCGGCAAATGCACCTACAGATAGGGGGAAAAGACATCCTTAGGGTTTTAGAGCCATTGAGTATTTTGATCATACAGTCCAATCCCCTCATTGAACAGACAGAGCAAAGGATGCCCAGGGTGGAATAGGGACAAGAGAGCATTCCTAGTGTGGTATCTGACATCTAGTAGCTCCTCAAGAAATGGATGCCTAATAAATTAAATGTATCTGTCAACACTAGATATCTTTGTATGCTCTTTGTCTCAGTATTTCTCAAAGTGTGATCAAGAAACCATGCATATCAGAATCACTTGGAGTGCTTAATATATTTAATATCGTATATTTAATATAATGAATGTGGATTCTAGGGCTCCACTGCATGACTGAATCAGAATAAGCTACTGAATTCAGCCTGCAGGACAGTAAAGATTCAGCATTATTGATCTACTTAGAATACTCACCCCCACTCCCCCACCCTGCCCCGCTCCTTCCTAGCTGAGAGCTCTGCTCAATTGCCACTTCCTTTGGAAAGGCTTCCTTGATTGCCTGTCTCTTTCTCTACTCCCTCACTGTGTCTCCATTATATATACTCTCATGGAACCACGTACCTCTTCTCCATAGCAGTGATTATAGTATAATTTCACCCTGATCTGTGTGATTATTTGATTAACATCTGCTTCCCTATTACATTTGAGAAAAAAGTGAGGGTAAGGGTTATGTGTGTATTTGTTCACTGTTGTGAACTCCAGAATCCAGCACAGGGTAGGTCCATAATA
Source organism: Chlorocebus sabaeus (assembly GCF_047675955.1). Lineage (NCBI taxonomy): Eukaryota > Metazoa > Chordata > Mammalia > Primates > Cercopithecidae > Chlorocebus > Chlorocebus sabaeus. The sequence goes on from NW_027327352.1 coordinate 10,639, forward strand.
GGTGCTCAATTAATAGTTGTACAATAAGTAGTAATTGAATTAAATAAATAGCAAACAATGAAGTATATAAACAATGAAAATAAATATGGAAACTGAAATAATACATAAACAATGAAAGTCACAGAGATTTTGTACAATAGTTTCATAAGAGAGAAGTAGAGTTAAAAATGTACTATCAGTGGTATGCTGATAAATGTTTAACAACCAACTCTCTGGGGGAGGGGGAAGCCCTAATCTGTAGCATTTGCCAATTTCCATGGTTAACATGCCGATCTTGACCAATTTCAAACTGATAAGATGATGCTAACCCTCGTATGAAATTCCTGAAAGTTTAACACTCAGCTCTTGTGAGTCTGTAAGCTCTGGCTATAGCAGGCCACAACTGTGCAGTACAGAGGAGTTGACAGCTGGCTGAAATTGACAAGGTGATGAGGAAGATGACTTTCACAAGGATCTTGGAGATGAGCCAGGAACCAAAGCGAAGTAAGGGAAGAACATTCCAGAGAGGAGAGATGCAGGGAACCAAAGACGTGCTGTGACTACATCACAGTTTTGCAGTGCTCACACCGCACCACAGCTGTGACTCACATTGAGGAAAGTCTTCTAAAGAAAGACTATGCACTCGTTAATCCACGTGTGTTTCTAAATATATTTCCATGGCAAATAGATTATATGTTCAACAAGTTTGCTGCAGACCTTCAGAATCCTACCACCCTCTGCCTGGATTGTGGCACAGCCTCTACCTGGTCTTTCTGCCTTATGTTCTACCTTGAAATCTGTTTTTCATACACTCTCCTGAGTGTGCTTTAAAATTCTGGCACCTGTGTTAAAACCCTCACTGACTCCTTTTATCCACATGAGAAAGTGTACACAGGAGAATCCTGCTCTGTCTTCTTTTTGCTGCCCACTGAAAATTCCAGCAGCGCTAAACTGCTTCTTTTTTTTAGGCTGTATGCCTTTCTCAGGGTGTTTGTCCTGCCAGGAATGCTTTCCCACCCTCACCTTATCACTCTGGTGTGACCTCTCCCCAGCTGTGTTGAGCACTTCCAGCACATCCCATCAATACCTCTATCACAACCCTATCCACCAGAATTACCTCTGGAGACACTGTCTCTTCTGCTAGATGGTACACTCTCCTAGAAGATGGATCCCAACTATAATAATTCTTCATTATATCCTAGCACTTAGGGCAGTGCCTGATTGTTTAACTGATTATTTACTGATTATTTAAGTACCTTCTTAATTCTAGGAACCTTCTAGGTAAGAGAGCTACAATGATGATAATAAGAGACACTTTACCCTTCTTGAGTCTTATATGCTAAGGATGGACCTGAAAACAAAATAATTATAGCAACATGGTAAGGCCACTTGACCTCCTTGAGTCCCAGTTTCCTCTTCTATAAAATGGGCTTAATAATATCTTTAGGATGGTTAATAGAGATATAAAGAAAGAAAAATACCTCCGTGACAGACATATAGAAAAAGCTCAATGCTTGGCAGATGATAACGACAAAGACAAGGCTGATATGTTGAAGAAGGTGACTATAATGACAACAGTGACCTAGAGGTGCTGGGATATAGCAGGACAGCCCGTTGAGAGATAAATGAAGTTCCATTGTAAGTGCCATGATAGAAGATTGGATAGGATGCTATGGGGCATGGAGGAGGAAGTAACTGATTTTACCTGGAGAAATAGGGGACAGCTTCTAGGAGAAAGTAATATTTAATTCTAGAAGGATACATATGAGTTTTCATTTGTTTTCTTTCTCTTCCTTCCTTCTTTCCTTCCTTCCTTCCTTCCTTCCTTCCTTCCTTCCTTCCTTCCTTCCTTCCTTCCTTCTTTCTCTCTCTTTCTTTCTTTCTTTCTTTCTTTCTTTCTTTCTTTCTTTCTTTCTTTCTTTCTTTCTTTCTTTCTCTTTCTTTCTTTCTCTTTCTTTCTTTCTTTCTTTCTTTCTTTCTTTCTTTCTTTCTTTCTTTCTTTCTTTCTCTCTCTCTCTCTCTCTCTCTCTCTCTCTCTCTCTCTTTCTTTCTTTCTCTTTCTTTCCCTCTCTTTCTCTCTCTCTCTCTCTTTCTTTCTCTCTTCTTTCTTTTCTTTCTTTCTGATGGAGTTTTCGCTCTTGCTGCCCAGGCTGGAGTGCAATGGCGTGATCTCAGTTCACTGCAACCTCTGCCTCCTGGGTCCAAGTGATTCTCCTGCCTCAGCCTCCTGAGTAGTTGGAGTTTTGGCCTCTCAAAGTGCTGGGATTACAGGCATGAGTCACCGCGCCTGGCCGCCTATGAGTTTTCTAGCTGGACAAACACCTGGGGAATCATTTACTGATGAAGCCTTTGGGGTTTTTATGGAGAACTGGCTCTCAACCAGGGGCAATTTTGCTCCCCCCACCCCCAGAAGTCATTTGGCAATGTCTAGAGACATCTTTGGTTGCTACAACTGAGATGAGGATCTACTTACACAGGCCAGCCCCTCACAACAAAGAATTGTCTGGCCAAAAATATCAATCGAGCTGAGGTTGAGAAACCTTTTTATAAGGAATTACTAAAGTAGATCTAATCATGAAACAATTTAATACAATCAAATAACAGTTTCCTACTTAAATGCCAACCTCCTGTGCAAGCACTGTGCTATGCTAATTTAATGATGGAAAGGAGGACACTGGTAACTCTGGGAAGTGATGTAATACAACAGTTATTGTTAAAAATTAATCCTGCTGTAAGTTACATTCCTTCATTTGAAGACAACTGTTAATAGCAAGACATGTAACCTTTACAAACCACTGAGTATATTTCTCTCTAAAAGTTTCTTAAGTTGTTAGGTGGCCAGTGGTCTGTTTTGTGTCAAGTGACTTGGCCTTTCTTTCCTAAGGACTGCAGGAGAATCATATTTTAATGGCCTCAGTGCTAATGGAATGCATGAGACATCACTATTTTTAATTTTTATTTCAAATCTCAATCCAAAGTCCGAGATGTTGTAAGACTAGTTTCTGTCTTAACTGTTCTCAGTTGAGCCATGGAACATTCACAACATCACCTCTTTAGGAAATTGTTTTCTTTTTTTAGGAGTAAATGTCTCTTGCATTTACTCCTAATGCAAGCCATTTACTCCAAACGGCTTCCACAGAAGCCACTTGCATTCCATAGTTATGAGTTGAAATTAATTACACTTAATGCGGGTTGAGATTTAGTTAGTATATAGGGTGTCCTCAAAGTCTTAGTACAGTTGCTTCCTTTATTTCTTCACCGGTTCATTTCATTTCTTCATTGTTTCATTTGTTCCTCGAAATTCTCACTCATTTCACTGTTTTTTTATTTCTTATTTTATTTTTATGTTTAACACTTGTGGGTACATAGTAGGTGTATACATTTATGGGATACATGAGCTATTTTGATACAGACATACAATGCATAATTATCATATCGAGGCAAATGGGAGAGCTCTCATTTCAAGCATTTATCCTTTGTGCCAGAAACAACCCAATTATGCTATTTCAGTTATTTTAAAAAGTACAATAAATTGTTGTTGACTGTAGTCACCCTGTTGTGTTATCAAATACTAGGGCTTATTCATTCTATGTGTTTGTATTTTTTGTACCCATCATTTCACTGTGTTAATTGGTGACAGGCACTTTTGCAGCAAAGATGAGTAAGACATGGACGTTATATTCTAGTTGGGGATTGAGACAAGTAATAGTAATAGCCAGCATTTATTAATTATTAATTTATTAATGCTAATACGTAGCTCTTATGCTACGTATTCTTATAAGGGCTTCAGTGTGGCATCTCTTCTAATGCAACAACCCTATGAGGTAGGTCCTGTTATTAGCCCCATTTTAGATAAGGAAAGTGAAGCACAGAGAAGTTAAGTATCTCACTCAAGATCACACAGCCTGTAACTGGCAGCGCCTGTGCTCACCATCACTGTGCTACATCCGTATCACAGTTCCGGACCCTAAATGCTCTCACAGACACATTCCAGAGTGCTCTGGGAGCCCAGAGGGAGGGGCATCAGAGAGGACGGGAAGGATGGGGGAGGCATCCTGGAGGTGGGGATACTTAGGCCAGCCATTGAAGGAGCAGGGTGTTAGGCTGACTCAGAGGAGGTGGGTGGAGGGTGGGGATGGTATCCTAAGTGGAAGGAAGAGCACGTGCAAGG
>NW_027327353.1:0-14760 GCF_047675955.1 Chlorocebus sabaeus
CCCCAAGACACCATTCGCTAAGACTGTTCTTGTGGTATTTGAAAGGTGATATTTGGAATCCATAGAGGGCTATGCTGAAAAAGGATCTATCTTCCGTTAAAAACTGTAAAGAACTTTCTGAGAAACTGCTTTGTGTTCTGTTAATTCATGTCACAGAGTTCCAGCTTTCGCCTCAAGAAGCCTTTCGCTAAGGCTGTTCTTGTGGAATTTGCTAAGTGATATTTGGAAGCTCCTAAGGGCTACGGTGAAAATGGCAATATCCTAAGATAAAAACCGATAGAAGCTGTCTGAGAAACTGCTTTGTGTTCTGTTATTTCATCTCACAGAGTTAAAGCTTTCCCCTCAAGAGGACTTTGACTAAGTCTGTTATTGTGAAATTTGCAATGTTATATTTGGGAGACCATCGAGTGCTATGTTGAAAAAGGAAATATCTTCCGTTAAAAACTGGAAAGAAGCTTTCTGAGAAACTGCTTTGTGTTCTGTTAATTCATCTCACAGAGTTACAGCTTTTCCCTCAAGAAGCCTTTCGCTAAGACTCTTCTTGTGGAATTTGCAAGGTGATATTTGAAAGCCCATAGAGGGCTATGGTGAAAATGGAAATATCGTAAGAGAAAAACCAAAAAGAATCTTTCTCAGAAACTGCTTTGTTTTCTGTTAGTTCATCTCACAGAGTTAGAGATTTACCCTCAAGCATCCGTTCACTAAGACTGTTCTAGTGAAATTTGCAAAGTGATATTTGGAATCCCATAGAGGGTTACGGTGAAAAAGGAAATATCTTCAGTTAAAAACTGGAAAGAAGGTTTCTGAGAAACTGCTTTGTTTTCTGTTAATTCATTCCACAGACTTACAGGTTTCCCATCAAGAAGCCTTTCGCTAAGACTGTTCTCGTGGAATTTGCAAAGTGATATTTGGAAGCCCATAGAGAGCTATGGTGAAAAAGGAAATATCCTAAGATAAAAACTGAAATGAAGCTTTCTGGGAAACTTCTTTGTGTTCTGTTAATTCATCTCACATATTTACAGCTTTCCTCTCAAGAAGCCTTTCTCTAAGACTGTTCTTGTGGAATTTGCAAAGTGATATTTCGAAACCCTTAGACGGCTATGGTGAAAATGGAAGTATCCTAAGGCAAAAACAGTAAAGAAGCTTTCTGAGAAACTGCTTTGTATTCTGTTAGTTAACTCACAAATTTACAGCCTGCCCCTCAAGTACCTTTCGCTAAGGCTGTTCTTGTGGAATTTGCAAAGTGATTTTTTAAGACTAAAGAGCGCTACGATGAAAAAGGAAATATCCTAGGTTAAAAACTGGAAAGAAGCTTTCTGAGAAACTGCTTTGTATTCTGTTACTTCATCTCACAGAGTTACGGCTTTCCCCTCAAGAAGCCTTTCGCTAGGACTGTTCTTGTTAAATTTACAAAGTGATATTTGGAAGCCCGTAGAGGGATATGGTGAAAAAGGAAATATTTTCCGTTAAACACTGGAAAGAATCTTTCTGAAAAACTCCTTTGTGGTCTGTTAATTCATCTCACAGAGTTACAGCTTTCTCCTCAAGAAACCATTCGCTAAGACTGTTCTTGTGGAATTTGCAAGGAGATATTTGGAAGTCCTTAGAGGGCTATGGTTGAAAAGGAACAATCTTCCGTTAACAACTCTAAAGAAGCTTTCTGAGAAACTGCTTTGTGTTCTGTTAATTCATCACACAGAGATACAGCTTTCCCCTCAAGAAGACTTTCGCTAAGACTGTTCTTGTGAAATTTGCAAAGTGATATTTGGAAGCCCATCGGGGGCTATTGTGTAAAAGGAAACATCTTCAGTTAAAAACTGGAAAGAATCTTTCTGAGAAACTGCTTGGTGTTCTGTTAATTCATCTCAGAGTTACAGCGTTCCCCTCAAGACGCCTTTCGCTAAGGCTGTTCTTGTGGAAATTGCTAAGTGGTATTTGGAAGCTCGTAAAGTCTATGGTGACAATGGAAATATCTTCAGCTACCTGCTTGAAAGAAGCTTTCTGAGAAACTGCTTTGTGTTCTGTTAATTCATCTCACAGAGTTACAGCTTTCCCCTCAAGAAGCCTTTCACTAAGTCTATTCATGTGGAATTTGCAAAGTGATATTTCGAAGCCCATAGAGTGCTACGATGCAAATGGCAATATCCTAAGATAAAAACCGAAAATAACCTGTCTGAGAAACTGCTTTGTGTTCTGTTAGTTCATCTCACAGAGTTACAGCTTTCCCCTCAAGAGGCCGTTGACTAAGACTGTTCTTGTGAAATTTGCAATGTTATATTTGGGAGACCATAGAGGGCTATGGTGAAAAAGGAAATATCTTCCGTTAAAAACTGGAAAGAAGCTTTCTGAGAAACTGCCTTGTGTTCTGTTAATTAATCTCACTGAGTTACAGCTTTCCCCTCAAGAACCATTTCGCTAAGACTGTTCTTGTGTGATTTGCAAAGTGATATTTGGAAGCCCACAGAGGGCTGTGGTGAAAAGGGAAATATCTTCTGTTACAAACTGGAAAGAAGCTTTCTGAGAAACTGCTTTGTGTTCTGTAAATTCATCTCTCAGGGTTACAGCTTTCCCCTCAGGAAGCCTTTCGCTAAGACTGTTCTTGTGGAATTTGCAATGTGATATTTGGAGGATCATAGAGGGCTATGGTGAAAAAGGAAATATCTTCCGTTAAAAACAGGAAAGAGGCTTTCTGACCAACTGCTTTCTGTTCTGATAATTAAACTCACAGAGTTACAGCTTTCCCCTCAAGAAGCCTTTCGCTTAGACTTAGACTGTTTTTGTGGAAATTGGAAAGTGATACTTAGAATCCCATAGAGGGCTATGGTGAAAAAGGAAATATCCTAAGATAATACTGAAAAGAAGCTTTATGAAAAACTACATTGTGTTCTGTTAATTCATCTCACAGACTTACAGCTTTCCCCTCAAGAAGCCTCTCTCTAAAACTGTCCTCGTGGAATTTGCAAAGTGATATTTGGAAGCCCGTAGAGGGCTACGGTTAAAAAGGAAACATCTTCCGTTATAAACTGGAAAGAAGCTTTCTGAGAAACTGCTTTGTGTTGTGTTAATTCATCTCACACAGTTACAGCTTTCCCCTCAAGAAGCCTTTGGCTGAGACTGTTCTTGTGGAATTTGCAAAGTGATATTTGGAGGCCCATAGGGGGTATGGTGAAAAAGGAAATAACTTCCGATAAAAACTGGAAAGAGGCTTTCTGAGAAACTACTTTGTGTTCTGTCAACTCATCTCACAGAGTTACAGCTTTCCCCTCAGGTAGCCGTTCGCTAAGACTGTTCTTGTGGAGTTTGCAAAGTGATATTTGGAAGCCCATAGAGGGCTATGGTGAAAAGGAAATATCTTCCGTTATAAACTGGAAAGAGGCTTTCTGAGAAACTGCTCTGTGTTCTGTTAATTCGTCTCACACAGTTACAGCGTTCCCCTCAAGAAGCCTTTCGCTAAGGCTCTTCTTGTGGGATTTGCAAAGTGATATTTGGAAGCCCCTAGAGGGCTATGGTGAAAAAGGAAATATCTTCAGTGAAAAACGGGATAGAAACTTTCTGAGAGACTGCTTTGTGTTCTGTTTATTCATCACACTGTGTTAGACCTTTCCCCTCAAGAAGCCTTTGGGAAAGACTGTTCTTGTGGAATTTGCAAAGTGATATTTGGAAGCCCATAATTTGCCATGGTGAAAAAGAAAATATCATCAGTTGAAAACTGGAAAGAAGCTTTCTGAGAGACTGCTTTGTGTTCTGTTAATTCATCTCACAATGTTACAGCTTTCCCCTCAAGAAGCCTTTCGCTAAGACTGTTCTTGTCTAATTTGCAAAGTGTTATTTGGAAGCCCATAGAGGGCTATGGTGAAAAAGGATATGTCTTAAGATAAAAACTGAAAAGAAGCTTTCTGAGAAACTGCTTTGTGTTCGTTTAATTCATCTCACAGAGTTACACATTTCCCCTCAAGAAGCCGTTCACTGAGACTGTTCTTGTGGAATTTGCAAAGTGATATTCGAAGCCCATAGAGGGCTTTGACGAAAACGGAAATATCCTAAGAAGAAAACTGAAAAGAAACTTTCTGAGAAACTGCATTGTGTTCTCTTAGTTCATCTCAGAGAGTTACAGCTTTCCCCTCAAGAAGCCGTTCCCTAAGACTGTTCTTTTGAAATTCGCAAAGTGATATTTGGAAGCCCATAGAAAGCTATTGTGAAAAAGGAAATATCTTCCGTTAAAAACTGGAAAGAAGCTTCCTGAGAAACTGCCGTATGTTCTGTGAATACATCTTAGCAAATTACAGCTTTCCCCTGAAGAAGCCCTTCGCTGAGACTGTTCTTGTGGAATTTGCAAAGCGATATTTGGAAGCCTATAGAGAGCAATGGTGAAAAAGGAAATATTTTCCGTTAAAAACTGGAAAGAAGCTTTGTGAGAAACTGCCTTGTGTTCTGTTAATTCACCTCAGAGAGTTACAGCTTTCACCTCAAGAAGACTCTCATTAAGACTGTTCTTGTGGAACTTGCAAAGTGATATTTGAAAGCCCATAGAGGGGTCTGTTGAAAAAGGAAATATCCTAAGATAAAAACTGAAAAGAAGCTTTCTGAGAAACTGCTTTGTGTTCTCATCATTGATCTCACAGAGTTACAGCTTTCTCCTCAAGAAGCTTTTCGCTAAGGCTGTTCTTGTGGAATTTGCAAAGTGATTTTTTAAGCCTACAGAGGGCTACGGTGAAAAAGGAAATATCTTCCGTTAAAAACTGGAAAGAAGCCTGCTGAGAAACGGCTTTGTGTTCTGTTAATTCAACTCACAGAGTTACAGCATTCCCCTCAAGTGGCATTTCGCTAAGACTGTTCTTCTGGAATTTGCAAAGTGATATTTGGAAGCCCATAGAGGGTTATGGTGAAAAAGGAAATATTTTCCGTCAAACACTGGAAAGAATCTTTCTGAAAAACTGCTTTGTGGTCTGTTAATTCATCTCACAGAGTTACAGCTTTCTCCCCAAGACACCATTCGCTAAGACTGTTCTTGTGGTATTTGAAAGGTGATATTTGGAATCCATAGAGGGCTATGCTGAAAAAGGATCTATCTTCCGTTAAAAACTGTAAAGAACTTTCTGAGAAACTGCTTTGTGTTCTGTTAATTCATGTCACAGAGTTCCAGCTTTCGCCTCAAGAAGCCTTTCGCTAAGGCTGTTCTTGTGGAATTTGCTAAGTGATATTTGGAAGCTCCTAAGGGCTACGGTGAAAATGGCAATATCCTAAGATAAAAACCGATAGAAGCTGTCTGAGAAACTGCTTTGTGTTCTGTTATTTCATCTCACAGAGTTAAAGCTTTCCCCTCAAGAGGACTTTGACTAAGTCTGTTATTGTGAAATTTGCAATGTTATATTTGGGAGACCATCGAGTGCTATGTTGAAAAAGGAAATATCTTCCGTTAAAAACTGGAAAGAAGCTTTCTGAGAAACTGCTTTGTGTTCTGTTAATTCATCTCACAGAGTTACAGCTTTTCCCTCAAGAAGCCTTTCGCTAAGACTCTTCTTGTGGAATTTGCAAGGTGATATTTGAAAGCCCATAGAGGGCTATGGTGAAAATGGAAATATCGTAAGAGAAAAACCAAAAAGAATCTTTCTCAGAAACTGCTTTGTTTTCTGTTAGTTCATCTCACAGAGTTAGAGATTTACCCTCAAGCATCCGTTCACTAAGACTGTTCTAGTGAAATTTGCAAAGTGATATTTGGAATCCCATAGAGGGTTACGGTGAAAAAGGAAATATCTTCAGTTAAAAACTGGAAAGAAGGTTTCTGAGAAACTGCTTTGTTTTCTGTTAATTCATTCCACAGACTTACAGGTTTCCCATCAAGAAGCCTTTCGCTAAGACTGTTCTCGTGGAATTTGCAAAGTGATATTTGGAAGCCCATAGAGAGCTATGGTGAAAAAGGAAATATCCTAAGATAAAAACTGAAATGAAGCTTTCTGGGAAACTTCTTTGTGTTCTGTTAATTCATCTCACATATTTACAGCTTTCCTCTCAAGAAGCCTTTCTCTAAGACTGTTCTTGTGGAATTTGCAAAGTGATATTTCGAAACCCTTAGACGGCTATGGTGAAAATGGAAGTATCCTAAGGCAAAAACAGTAAAGAAGCTTTCTGAGAAACTGCTTTGTATTCTGTTAGTTAACTCACAAATTTACAGCCTGCCCCTCAAGTACCTTTCGCTAAGGCTGTTCTTGTGGAATTTGCAAAGTGATTTTTTAAGACTAAAGAGCGCTACGATGAAAAAGGAAATATCCTAGGTTAAAAACTGGAAAGAAGCTTTCTGAGAAACTGCTTTGTATTCTGTTACTTCATCTCACAGAGTTACGGCTTTCCCCTCAAGAAGCCTTTCGCTAGGACTGTTCTTGTTAAATTTACAAAGTGATATTTGGAAGCCCGTAGAGGGATATGGTGAAAAAGGAAATATTTTCCGTTAAACACTGGAAAGAATCTTTCTGAAAAACTCCTTTGTGGTCTGTTAATTCATCTCACAGAGTTACAGCTTTCTCCTCAAGAAACCATTCGCTAAGACTGTTCTTGTGGAATTTGCAAGGAGATATTTGGAAGTCCTTAGAGGGCTATGGTTGAAAAGGAACAATCTTCCGTTAACAACTCTAAAGAAGCTTTCTGAGAAACTGCTTTGTGTTCTGTTAATTCATCACACAGAGATACAGCTTTCCCCTCAAGAAGACTTTCGCTAAGACTGTTCTTGTGAAATTTGCAAAGTGATATTTGGAAGCCCATCGGGGGCTATTGTGTAAAAGGAAACATCTTCAGTTAAAAACTGGAAAGAATCTTTCTGAGAAACTGCTTGGTGTTCTGTTAATTCATCTCAGAGTTACAGCGTTCCCCTCAAGACGCCTTTCGCTAAGGCTGTTCTTGTGGAAATTGCTAAGTGGTATTTGGAAGCTCGTAAAGTCTATGGTGACAATGGAAATATCTTCAGCTACCTGCTTGAAAGAAGCTTTCTGAGAAACTGCTTTGTGTTCTGTTAATTCATCTCACAGAGTTACAGCTTTCCCCTCAAGAAGCCTTTCACTAAGTCTATTCATGTGGAATTTGCAAAGTGATATTTCGAAGCCCATAGAGTGCTACGATGCAAATGGCAATATCCTAAGATAAAAACCGAAAATAACCTGTCTGAGAAACTGCTTTGTGTTCTGTTAGTTCATCTCACAGAGTTACAGCTTTCCCCTCAAGAGGCCGTTGACTAAGACTGTTCTTGTGAAATTTGCAATGTTATATTTGGGAGACCATAGAGGGCTATGGTGAAAAAGGAAATATCTTCCGTTAAAAACTGGAAAGAAGCTTTCTGAGAAACTGCCTTGTGTTCTGTTAATTAATCTCACTGAGTTACAGCTTTCCCCTCAAGAACCATTTCGCTAAGACTGTTCTTGTGTGATTTGCAAAGTGATATTTGGAAGCCCACAGAGGGCTGTGGTGAAAAGGGAAATATCTTCTGTTACAAACTGGAAAGAAGCTTTCTGAGAAACTGCTTTGTGTTCTGTAAATTCATCTCTCAGGGTTACAGCTTTCCCCTCAGGAAGCCTTTCGCTAAGACTGTTCTTGTGGAATTTGCAATGTGATATTTGGAGGATCATAGAGGGCTATGGTGAAAAAGGAAATATCTTCCGTTAAAAACAGGAAAGAGGCTTTCTGACCAACTGCTTTCTGTTCTGATAATTAAACTCACAGAGTTACAGCTTTCCCCTCAAGAAGCCTTTCGCTTAGACTTAGACTGTTTTTGTGGAAATTGGAAAGTGATACTTAGAATCCCATAGAGGGCTATGGTGAAAAAGGAAATATCCTAAGATAATACTGAAAAGAAGCTTTATGAAAAACTACATTGTGTTCTGTTAATTCATCTCACAGACTTACAGCTTTCCCCTCAAGAAGCCTCTCTCTAAAACTGTCCTCGTGGAATTTGCAAAGTGATATTTGGAAGCCCGTAGAGGGCTACGGTTAAAAAGGAAACATCTTCCGTTATAAACTGGAAAGAAGCTTTCTGAGAAACTGCTTTGTGTTGTGTTAATTCATCTCACACAGTTACAGCTTTCCCCTCAAGAAGCCTTTGGCTGAGACTGTTCTTGTGGAATTTGCAAAGTGATATTTGGAGGCCCATAGGGGGTATGGTGAAAAAGGAAATAACTTCCGATAAAAACTGGAAAGAGGCTTTCTGAGAAACTACTTTGTGTTCTGTCAACTCATCTCACAGAGTTACAGCTTTCCCCTCAGGTAGCCGTTCGCTAAGACTGTTCTTGTGGAGTTTGCAAAGTGATATTTGGAAGCCCATAGAGGGCTATGGTGAAAAGGAAATATCTTCCGTTATAAACTGGAAAGAGGCTTTCTGAGAAACTGCTCTGTGTTCTGTTAATTCGTCTCACACAGTTACAGCGTTCCCCTCAAGAAGCCTTTCGCTAAGGCTCTTCTTGTGGGATTTGCAAAGTGATATTTGGAAGCCCCTAGAGGGCTATGGTGAAAAAGGAAATATCTTCAGTGAAAAACGGGATAGAAACTTTCTGAGAGACTGCTTTGTGTTCTGTTTATTCATCACACTGTGTTAGACCTTTCCCCTCAAGAAGCCTTTGGGAAAGACTGTTCTTGTGGAATTTGCAAAGTGATATTTGGAAGCCCATAATTTGCCATGGTGAAAAAGAAAATATCATCAGTTGAAAACTGGAAAGAAGCTTTCTGAGAGACTGCTTTGTGTTCTGTTAATTCATCTCACAATGTTACAGCTTTCCCCTCAAGAAGCCTTTCGCTAAGACTGTTCTTGTCTAATTTGCAAAGTGTTATTTGGAAGCCCATAGAGGGCTATGGTGAAAAAGGATATGTCTTAAGATAAAAACTGAAAAGAAGCTTTCTGAGAAACTGCTTTGTGTTCGTTTAATTCATCTCACAGAGTTACACATTTCCCCTCAAGAAGCCGTTCACTGAGACTGTTCTTGTGGAATTTGCAAAGTGATATTCGAAGCCCATAGAGGGCTTTGACGAAAACGGAAATATCCTAAGAAGAAAACTGAAAAGAAACTTTCTGAGAAACTGCATTGTGTTCTCTTAGTTCATCTCAGAGAGTTACAGCTTTCCCCTCAAGAAGCCGTTCCCTAAGACTGTTCTTTTGAAATTCGCAAAGTGATATTTGGAAGCCCATAGAAAGCTATTGTGAAAAAGGAAATATCTTCCGTTAAAAACTGGAAAGAAGCTTCCTGAGAAACTGCCGTATGTTCTGTGAATACATCTTAGCAAATTACAGCTTTCCCCTGAAGAAGCCCTTCGCTGAGACTGTTCTTGTGGAATTTGCAAAGCGATATTTGGAAGCCTATAGAGAGCAATGGTGAAAAAGGAAATATTTTCCGTTAAAAACTGGAAAGAAGCTTTGTGAGAAACTGCCTTGTGTTCTGTTAATTCACCTCAGAGAGTTACAGCTTTCACCTCAAGAAGACTCTCATTAAGACTGTTCTTGTGGAACTTGCAAAGTGATATTTGAAAGCCCATAGAGGGGTCTGTTGAAAAAGGAAATATCCTAAGATAAAAACTGAAAAGAAGCTTTCTGAGAAACTGCTTTGTGTTCTCATCATTGATCTCACAGAGTTACAGCTTTCTCCTCAAGAAGCTTTTCGCTAAGGCTGTTCTTGTGGAATTTGCAAAGTGATTTTTTAAGCCTACAGAGGGCTACGGTGAAAAAGGAAATATCTTCCGTTAAAAACTGGAAAGAAGCCTGCTGAGAAACGGCTTTGTGTTCTGTTAATTCAACTCACAGAGTTACAGCATTCCCCTCAAGTGGCATTTCGCTAAGACTGTTCTTCTGGAATTTGCAAAGTGATATTTGGAAGCCCATAGAGGGTTATGGTGAAAAAGGAAATATTTTCCGTCAAACACTGGAAAGAATCTTTCTGAAAAACTGCTTTGTGGTCTGTTAATTCATCTCACAGAGTTACAGCTTTCTCCCCAAGACACCATTCGCTAAGACTGTTCTTGTGGTATTTGAAAGGTGATATTTGGAATCCATAGAGGGCTATGCTGAAAAAGGATCTATCTTCCGTTAAAAACTGTAAAGAACTTTCTGAGAAACTGCTTTGTGTTCTGTTAATTCATGTCACAGAGTTCCAGCTTTCGCCTCAAGAAGCCTTTCGCTAAGGCTGTTCTTGTGGAATTTGCTAAGTGATATTTGGAAGCTCCTAAGGGCTACGGTGAAAATGGCAATATCCTAAGATAAAAACCGATAGAAGCTGTCTGAGAAACTGCTTTGTGTTCTGTTATTTCATCTCACAGAGTTAAAGCTTTCCCCTCAAGAGGACTTTGACTAAGTCTGTTATTGTGAAATTTGCAATGTTATATTTGGGAGACCATCGAGTGCTATGTTGAAAAAGGAAATATCTTCCGTTAAAAACTGGAAAGAAGCTTTCTGAGAAACTGCTTTGTGTTCTGTTAATTCATCTCACAGAGTTACAGCTTTTCCCTCAAGAAGCCTTTCGCTAAGACTCTTCTTGTGGAATTTGCAAGGTGATATTTGAAAGCCCATAGAGGGCTATGGTGAAAATGGAAATATCGTAAGAGAAAAACCAAAAAGAATCTTTCTCAGAAACTGCTTTGTTTTCTGTTAGTTCATCTCACAGAGTTAGAGATTTACCCTCAAGCATCCGTTCACTAAGACTGTTCTAGTGAAATTTGCAAAGTGATATTTGGAATCCCATAGAGGGTTACGGTGAAAAAGGAAATATCTTCAGTTAAAAACTGGAAAGAAGGTTTCTGAGAAACTGCTTTGTTTTCTGTTAATTCATTCCACAGACTTACAGGTTTCCCATCAAGAAGCCTTTCGCTAAGACTGTTCTCGTGGAATTTGCAAAGTGATATTTGGAAGCCCATAGAGAGCTATGGTGAAAAAGGAAATATCCTAAGATAAAAACTGAAATGAAGCTTTCTGGGAAACTTCTTTGTGTTCTGTTAATTCATCTCACATATTTACAGCTTTCCTCTCAAGAAGCCTTTCTCTAAGACTGTTCTTGTGGAATTTGCAAAGTGATATTTCGAAACCCTTAGACGGCTATGGTGAAAATGGAAGTATCCTAAGGCAAAAACAGTAAAGAAGCTTTCTGAGAAACTGCTTTGTATTCTGTTAGTTAACTCACAAATTTACAGCCTGCCCCTCAAGTACCTTTCGCTAAGGCTGTTCTTGTGGAATTTGCAAAGTGATTTTTTAAGACTAAAGAGCGCTACGATGAAAAAGGAAATATCCTAGGTTAAAAACTGGAAAGAAGCTTTCTGAGAAACTGCTTTGTATTCTGTTACTTCATCTCACAGAGTTACGGCTTTCCCCTCAAGAAGCCTTTCGCTAGGACTGTTCTTGTTAAATTTACAAAGTGATATTTGGAAGCCCGTAGAGGGATATGGTGAAAAAGGAAATATTTTCCGTTAAACACTGGAAAGAATCTTTCTGAAAAACTCCTTTGTGGTCTGTTAATTCATCTCACAGAGTTACAGCTTTCTCCTCAAGAAACCATTCGCTAAGACTGTTCTTGTGGAATTTGCAAGGAGATATTTGGAAGTCCTTAGAGGGCTATGGTTGAAAAGGAACAATCTTCCGTTAACAACTCTAAAGAAGCTTTCTGAGAAACTGCTTTGTGTTCTGTTAATTCATCACACAGAGATACAGCTTTCCCCTCAAGAAGACTTTCGCTAAGACTGTTCTTGTGAAATTTGCAAAGTGATATTTGGAAGCCCATCGGGGGCTATTGTGTAAAAGGAAACATCTTCAGTTAAAAACTGGAAAGAATCTTTCTGAGAAACTGCTTGGTGTTCTGTTAATTCATCTCAGAGTTACAGCGTTCCCCTCAAGACGCCTTTCGCTAAGGCTGTTCTTGTGGAAATTGCTAAGTGGTATTTGGAAGCTCGTAAAGTCTATGGTGACAATGGAAATATCTTCAGCTACCTGCTTGAAAGAAGCTTTCTGAGAAACTGCTTTGTGTTCTGTTAATTCATCTCACAGAGTTACAGCTTTCCCCTCAAGAAGCCTTTCACTAAGTCTATTCATGTGGAATTTGCAAAGTGATATTTCGAAGCCCATAGAGTGCTACGATGCAAATGGCAATATCCTAAGATAAAAACCGAAAATAACCTGTCTGAGAAACTGCTTTGTGTTCTGTTAGTTCATCTCACAGAGTTACAGCTTTCCCCTCAAGAGGCCGTTGACTAAGACTGTTCTTGTGAAATTTGCAATGTTATATTTGGGAGACCATAGAGGGCTATGGTGAAAAAGGAAATATCTTCCGTTAAAAACTGGAAAGAAGCTTTCTGAGAAACTGCCTTGTGTTCTGTTAATTAATCTCACTGAGTTACAGCTTTCCCCTCAAGAACCATTTCGCTAAGACTGTTCTTGTGTGATTTGCAAAGTGATATTTGGAAGCCCACAGAGGGCTGTAGTGAAAAGGGAAATATCTTCCGTTAAAAACAGGAAAGAGGCTTTCTGACCAACTGCTTTCTGTTCTGATAATTAAACTCACAGAGTTACAGCTTTCCCCTCAAGAAGCCTTTCGCTTAGACTGTTTTTGTGGAAATTGGAAAGTGATACTTAGAATCCCATAGAGGGCTATGGTGAAAAAGGAAATATCCTAAGATAATACTGAAAAGAAGCTTTATGAAAAACTGCATTGTGTTCTGTTAATTCATCTCACAGACTTACAGCTTTCCCCTCAAGAAGCCTCTCTCTAACACTGTCCTCGTGGAATTTGCAAAGTGATATTTGGAAGCCCGTAGAGGGCTACGGTTAAAAAGGAAACATCTTCCGTTATAAACTGGAAAGAAGCTTTCTGAGAAACTGCTTTGTGTTGTGTTAATTCATCTCACACAGTTACAGCTTTCCCCTCAAGAAGCCTTTGGCTGAGACTGTTCTTGTGGAATTTGCAAAGTGATATTTGGAGGCCCATAGGGGGTATGGTGAAAAAGGAAATAACTTCCGATAAAAACTGGAAAGAGGCTTTCTGAGAAACTACTTTGTGTTCTGTCAACTCATCTCACAGAGTTACAGCTTTCCCCTCAGGTAGCCGTTCGCTAAGACTGTTCTTGTGGAGTTTGCAAAGTGATATTTGGAAGCCCATAGAGGGCTATGGTGAAAAGGAAATATCTTCCGTTATAAACTGGAAAGAGGCTTTCTGAGAAACTGCTCTGTGTTCTGTTAATTCGTCTCACACAGTTACAGCGTTCCCCTCAAGAAGCCTTTCGCTAAGGCTCTTCTTGTGGGATTTGCAAAGTGATATTTGGAAGCCCCTAGAGGGCTATGGTGAAAAAGGAAATATCTTCAGTGAAAAACGGGATAGAAACTTTCTGAGAGACTGCTTTGTGTTCTGTTTATTCATCACACTGTGTTAGACCTTTCCCCTCAAGAAGCCTTTGGGAAAGACTGTTCTTGTGGAATTTGCAAAGTGATATTTGGAAGCCCATAATTTGCCATGGTGAAAAAGAAAATATCATCAGTTGAAAACTGGAAAGAAGCTTTCTGAGAGACTGCTTTGTGTTCTGTTAATTCATCTCACAATGTTACAGCTTTCCCCTCAAGAAGCCTTTCGCTAAGACTGTTCTTGTCTAATTTGCAAAGTGTTATTTGGAAGCCCATAGAGGGCTATGGTGAAAAAGGATATGTCTTAAGATAAAAACTGAAAAGAAGCTTTCTGAGAAACTGCTTTGTGTTCGTTTAATTCATCTCACAGAGTTACACATTTCCCCTCAAGAAGCCGTTCACTGAGACTGTTCTTGTGGAATTTGCAAAGTGATATTCGAAGCCCATAGAGGGCTTTGACGAAAACGGAAATATCCTAAGAAGAAAACTGAAAAGAAACTTTCTGAGAAACTGCATTGTGTTCTCTTAGTTCATCTCAGAGAGTTACAGCTTTCCCCCTCAAGAAGCCGTTCCCTAAGACTGTTCTTTTGAAATTCGCAAAGTGATATTTGGAAGCCCATAGAAAGCTATTGTGAAAAAGGAAATATCTTCCGTTAAAAACTGGAAAGAAGCTTCCTGAGAAACTGCCGTATGTTCTGTGAATACATCTTAGCAAATTACAGCTTTCCCCTGAAGAAGCCCTTCGCTGAGACTGTTCTTGTGGAATTTGCAAAGCGATATTTGGAAGCCTATAGAGAGCAATGGTGAAAAAGGAAATATTTTCCGTTAAAAACTGGAAAGAAGCTTTGTGAGAAACTGCCTTGTGTTCTGTTAATTCACCTCAGAGAGTTACAGCTTTCACCTCAAGAAGACTCTCATTAAGACTGTTCTTGTGGAACTTGCAAAGTGATATTTGAAAGCCCATAGAGGGGTCTGTTGAAAAAGGAAATATCCTAAGATAAAAACTGAAAAGAAGCTTTCTGAGAAACTGCTTTGTGTTCTCATCATTGATCTCACAGAGTTACAGCTTTCTCCTCAAGAAGCTTTTCGCTAAGGCTGTTCTTGTGGAATTTGCAAAGTGATTTTTTAAGCCTACAGAGGGCTACGGTGAAAAAGGAAATATCTTCCGTTAAAAACTGGAAAGAAGCCTGCTGAGAAACGGCTTTGTGTTCTGTTAATTCAACTCACAGAGTTACAGCATTCCCCTCAAGTGGCATTTCGCTAAGACTGTTCTTCTGGAATTTGCAAAGTGATATTTGGAAGCCCATAGAGGGTTATGGTGAAAAAGGAAATATTTTCCGTCAAACACTGGAAAGAATCTTTCTGAAAAACTGCTTTGTGGTCTGTTAATTCATCTCACAGAGTTACAGCTTTCT
>NW_027327354.1:0-14738 GCF_047675955.1 Chlorocebus sabaeus
GTGTTGTATAAGTTATAGTGTTGTGGTTTGGCCCTATGTCTGAGCAGGGACCAAACTCGTAGGATACCTGTGAATATTAAAATTATGTCTGATAGTATATTTTCAGAAGTCTGGGTAATTCAGTCTGGAGAATAGCCATATATGAGGTTTTGTGATTCATTAGAATCCACTTAAGTTCCCTTTTTTCATATCCTTCTTTTTCTTCTTATTATTTTTTATTTTAGATGGAGTTTCGCTCTTGTTTTCTGGGCTGGAGTGCAATGGCACAATCTTGGCCATTGCAACCTCCACTTCCTGGGTTCAAGTGATTCTCCTGCCTCAGCCTCCCAAGTAGCTGAGATTACAGGTGTGTGCCACCATGCTCTGCTAATTTTGTTTTTTTTTGTTTTTTTTTTAGTAGAGATGGGGTTTCACCATGTTGGTCAGGCTGGTCTCAAACTCCTGACCTCAAGTGATCCACCTGCCTCGGCCTCCTAAAGTGCTGGGATTACAGATGTGAGCCACAGTGCCTGGCCTCATATCCTTCTAAGGCACAATCTGATCTCTTCTAAACTCCCTTGAGTGGTTGATTGAAGAAAAGCATCTAAGAACAAATAATTTTCCTAGAACAGTACATTCTAAATCTATATTTTAGAAAGAGACATTTTGATTAAAATTATTTTCATTATTATGAAGACATTCAAATCCTCAAACATCTCTGGTTTACTGGTTGTAAAGAAAAAAAATCCTCACATCTCTAACCTCCTTATTTTAAAACATGATCTTTTTGGAAGCTGTTCCTTTCTCATTGCTTTTGGTGGACTTGCCTCTGAGTCCTTTTCTTTTTTAAGTTTACTACTTCTTCATATTGTTAGGATAGATATTATCAAGTCCATGATCAAAAATCATGCTTTAGCCCATGGAATCTCTTAGCACTCAGAGGCATGTTCTATACATGATTCCAACAAAGTTTGTACTCCCCTCTCACAGCTGACAATATTGAAAAGTTCAGATAGAGACAGTGATCATATGGTTCTCTTTGTGGGAGAATGTATGATGTATGTGTGTGTGAGTGTGTGTTGTAAGTGTGTATATCTAAACATACCTAGAGTCACCAGCAATATATAGTAGGTCCATCAGACATTTTATGTAAACAGCTCCTGGATTCTGGGGCAGTTACTCAACTCTGCCATTATAGCATAAAACCAGCCATAGACTGTACATAAATGAACGAATGTGGCTGTGTTCCAATAAAACTTTATTTAAAAAGTATGCAGAGTCCCCTGAGGTTGTAGTTTAGTGACCTCAGAATATAGTGTAGTTCTAGACAAGAAATCAGAATAGCAGGGGCTCCCGCTCTCAGTTCTGCTTCTTCCCAGTTGAGTGTACAGCTTAGTTCTCTCTTGTACTATTTGAAAGAATAGTGGTGTAAACTTTAAAGCACTATGCAGACATCTAAGATGGTATTCATTTAACCTTTCATTTAATCAAGAAATATATACCAAATGCCTGCTGTGTCAAAAACTTTCCTAGAACAACAAAGTGATTGTAGATAAGAATGAGTCACCTAAACTTTGGAAAAGGTACCAATACTGGGCTGTTGCATGATTGTCAGGTTGGGGTCATAGGGTAAGATGACAGCCTGAGAGGTGGGAGTGGGGTTTTCCTCCGAAGGGAATTGATGTTCACACAGTCACACGTTTTGGGAAGTGATTAATTCTGGGAAGGAAATGAGTTGGCACTTTGAGTGGTCAGACTTCTCTCTCTGGGGCCAGGAAGTGTTGGGCCACGATTTCAAATCATGGACAGGTCCAGATGATTCTGTTTGTTTCCTGGCTATGTCGGTTTAGGCCCAGAGTGACTGGTACCATTAAGTTCATGACTTTCCACTTAGCAGTGACAGTGACCCAGGGTAGAAGCAGTTCGTGTCTGCAGCAACCAGCATCAAGGTTCAGGGTTGTAGAGTCTCAAGGCAGCAGTATCCCTTCCCAGAGGCCAGGGTAGAGTGAGAATGGTGGAGGATCATGCCACAATAATCTGTAAGAAAGAATAACTTTACTTTTTAGATACCGGCAGAAGAGATGTAACACACTTTGACATTGTTCTTACTCATAAGCCCACAGTCTAGCAGGGAGGCAAACATACAATCGTGCCATCATAGTCAGTGTAATAGGTTTTTAGACAGAAGTGAGAGTATCAAGGTCCAGGTTGGATGTCTAATTCAGTCTGGGAGTGGTTCTTGAGCAATAATGTCTGAGTTGAGATTTTATGAATGAGGTCAAATTAATGAGCTGTGAATGAAGGGCAAGGACCTTGTGGACAAAGGAATCAGCAGGGACCGTGTGAAGTAGCCTCAGGGTAGTGCAGTGTAGTGTGGTTAGAAATATAGCTCTGGAGCCAGACTGCAGTGGCTACATCTTAGCTCTTCAGCTCATGAGCTGCTGAAACTTAGAGATACTTAAGCATTTCTTCGAGCCTCTGTTTCCTCATCTGCAACATGGGAGTGTTCATCTCTATCTCATAAGGGTGAGGATGAAGTAGACTACAGTATTTGAAGACTTCCATGTGGTGCCTGAAACCTGGTGAGCGAGCATTCAGTAAGTGTTAGTAATTATATCTATTTATGTAATATAAAGCGGTTTAAGTAAACACATCATGAGGAGGATGAAAAGACCAGATGCAATTGAGGACTGTGTGAGTGTATGAATGTAATGTTGGTGGTAGAAATGAAACCTCCTTCAGTGTTTTCTTGCTGTTGACTCATCCCATTGTATTGATCCTGTGATGGATTGTGGCCTTTCTTCCCTTGAGTACTGTGGCGTATGCTGACTGCATCCGGCCAGCCGGTAAAATGAGACTCATTGTGAGAATGGAAGGCATAGTCAGAATGTCAAGGAGATTAGGTCATCTGCATCGCTAGCAATGGAAATGAAATGATGAAATACTTCAGCTGGTTTTTGCTTGGAGCCTCCTGGTTGTGAAGGAGGATCAGCCTTGAAATCAGCATGTTCTTGACACACATCATTCTTCACTGTGTGTGTAGGACACTGATCTGGGTGCTGGGATTTGGAGATGGATTCTTCTTGTCTTCTAAGTGCGCATTTCTAAGTGGGAAAAGTGTTCATTGCCAGAGCAATCAGTGCTGCTTCTAGAGAGGCACAGGGAGAGGACCCTGATACTGCATCTCCCAAACAGTCAGTTGGTTATCTAGTCCAGTTTTCCCTGCAGGATGAAACCATCCTTTGAGAGTTGGCCTCATAGAGACCTTTGTTGATCCAATGACTGGCTTTTCTGAATGCAGTTGGGAATACGCTTCAATGAATTTGAGGAAGTTTCACTTTTCTCAAACTTGCATTGACTCATTTTTTCCTACTCCTCTCTCCAAGGTCTAACTCCTTCACAGATACTGAATGTGATAAAATACCCCAAGAGTTAAACACTTTCCAAGCTTATTCTATGTGTTTGTTCTCCCAACAGTTTTGGAAAGGATTATGCATCCCATTGTACAGCTGAGAAAATTTAAGTTTAGAAAGTCCCTGTGACTTGCAAAGGTCATAGAGTTAGTAATTGCTTGAGCTCAGATTCAAATTGGTTTCCAACTGCCAAGACCACTGTTCTTTCCCATCTGCCACCCTCAGACTTGCTTTTTCTCTTTCCTTGGCTATAGGGAAAGTACAGCCCCCATAGAAGTTTCTAAACTGCATCCAAAGCTTTCAACATATTGTCCAGAATCTTCCTAGTGCTTGCCCAATATTCCCAAGGGAGAGAGTTGAACCACAAGCAGTTGTTAAAAATTCACTGGTGATCATTACAAATGAATACCATCATGTTGACTTGATGGTTTTGTGGTGTTTAGACCCTCACGTTTGCATAAGCTGCAGACAAGGAAGACAAGGTCAATTCGTGAAAGTCCACTTGGGGAAACAGAGAAACATACCAGATTATCAGCAATCTTCTCCACTTACCAGAAAAGTCATCCAACTAGTGTTCTTCAGATTGTAAGGTGCACCTGAATCTCTTGGATCATATTAAAATGCAGATTCTGTTCCAGTTTTTAGGTATGTATGAGACGCCTGCATTTTTTAACAAGCTCTCTGGTGATACCAGGCACCAGGACATAACTTAGCAAAGATTTAAACCACTGACTCTTATACTTGGCTTAAGTTTGGGAGCTCAAAATAATCCTGATACCTGGGTTCTAAATCCAGATTCTAATTTAATTGCTCTAGGAAGTGGCCTGGGATTTCAGGATTCTCAGGTATACCAAGGTTTGTTTTAAACTTTCTGTATTTCAAATACACAATATTGTGTATTTCAAATATCTAGAAGAGAGGATTTTGAATGTTCTCACCTCAAAGAAATAACTGTTTAAAGTAAGGGATATGTTCAATAAAGTAAGGGATATGTTCACTATTGCACAATGTATACATGAATTGAAATATCATATTGTGCTACCTAAATATGTACACTATTTTTGTGTCAATCAAAAATAAAATAAAACTTAAAAAACTTTCTAAGGTTAATCTCACTATTTCTAATCACAAAATGACTAGAATAGCATATAGATATCTCAGAGGTAGGAAGGGAAATGGATTCTACAGCAAATATACCACAGTTTGCTCAGAAATTTTTTTTTCCTTCCGTGTTCTCAGACGGCGCAGGTAGATTCTGCTTTCTAAAAATTTCACCTTTCTCTAATAGGCATTCTTATCTCCTGAGTGCTGAAAATTCTTTCTTCCTTTTTCTTCTTTCTTTCTTTTCTTTCTTTTCTTTCCTTCCTTCCCTTCCTTCCTTCCTTCCTTCCTTCCTTCCTTCCTTCCTTCCTTCCTTCCTTCCTTCCTTCCCTCCTCCCTCCCTCCCTCCCTCCTTTCTCTCTTTCTTTCTCTCTTTCTCTCTTTCTCTCTTTCTCTTCTTTCTTTCTTTCTTTCTTTCTTTCTTTCTTTCTTTCTTTCTTTCTTTCTTTCTTTCTTTCTTTCTTTCTTTCTTTCTTTCTTTCTTTCTCTCTCTCTCTCTCTCTCTCTCTCTCATTCTCTCTTTCTCTCTTTCTTTTTTTTCGAGATGGAGTTTTTCACTCTTGTTGCCCAGACTGGAGTTGCAGTGATGCAATCTCGGCTCACTGCAGCCTCCTCCTCCTGGGTTCAAGCAAGTCGCCTGTCTCAGCCTCCTGAGTAGCTGGGATTAGAGGCATGTGCCACCATGCCTGGCTAATTTTGTATTTTTAGTAGAGACGGGGTTTCTCCATGTTGGTCAGGCTGGTCTTGAACTCCTGACCTCAAGTGATCCACCTGCCTCGGCCTCCCAAAGTGCTAGGATTACAGGCATGAGCCACCTTCCCCAGCCTGAAAATTATTTCTAAGAAAAATAGGAGCTTTCAATGAACATTTCCATATTTTGAAAATAACTGTTTTTTCTTTTTTTTTTTTTTTGGTATGGCTTATTTGATATCTTTTCCTTAAAATGAACTTACGTTGAAAGTGGTTTTCTTTAATAATTCATTTAAGAAATATTTATTGAATGGCCATCTACTATGTCCTAGGAATTGGGCTGGGTTGTGAGTACCCAGTGCTGAATAAGATTGATAGGGTCCCTGCCTTCTGGGAATTTGAATGTTGGAGAGGAATGATAGAAAGAACCAGGGGTGAAGGGTAAAGTGTCATGCAATTAAGGACGGAGAAATATGGAAGGAGACAGCAAGGCATTAGGTGAAGCTGGCAGAGTCAGGGAGACTTCTCTGACGAGGTGTCATTGAAATGGAAATCAGAACAATGATAGGAGTTAATCAGGCAGTATTCTAGGAAGAAGAAAAATTATCTGCAAGCTTCTGGTGGCCAGGCAGAGCATGGAAGATTGGAGGAACTGGAAGGAGTGCAATGTGGTTTGATAATAGAGCACAAGGAGGTGGGGCTGAGCACAAAACTAGAGAGACATTCAGGAGATAGATAGGGAGAGGCCTGGCAGAAAGAGCTTAGAGTTTAGGAAGGCTATGTTCATAGTGACTGGAGCATGGGGTGTGGAGTTAGGCAAACTCGGTCTTAAATCCTAACTCTACCATCCACTGGCTGTGGGACATTGGCCATGCTCCTCAATGTCTCAGACTCTCAATGTCCTTATATGAAGAATGGGGATAATGATGCCTATTTCTTTTTTTTTTCTTTTCTTTTCTTTTTTTTCTTTTTCTTTTCTTTTTTCTTTTTTTTTTTTTTTTTGAGATGGAGTCTTGTTCTGTTGCCTAGGCTGGAGTGCAGTGACGTGATCTCAGCTCACTGCCACCTCCGCCTCCTGGGTTCATGTGATTCTCCTGCCTCAGCCTTCCGAGTAGCTGGGATTACAGGTGCATACCACCATGATCAGCTAATTTTTTGTATTTTTAGTAGAGATGGGGTTTCACTATTTTGGCCAGACTCGTCTTAAACTCCTGACCTCATGATCCGCCCGCCACAGCCTCCCAAAGTGCTGGAATTATAGGTGTGAGCCACTGCGCCCGGCTCAATGATGCCTATTTCATTGGGTTGCTTTGAAGATTAAATAAGTGAGTGCAGGAAAAGTCATAACATGTAAGAGCTTGATAAATGGTCATTATCACTATCAATTCCAAGAACAATGGGGAGATACTATTGCTGTCTGAAGATGGGATTTTTAAAGAGTAAGACTGGAGGCAATGCTCTGGCTTAGGAGGTATCCAGAGTGGTGGCTGGAACTAGGAAACTGGAGGAATTAGTTGGATGTTAATTGAGTAGGACATGAGAAGAAGGATCTTCAGAGACTGAGATAGTCCTTGATATTTGGAATGTAGGAATAGTGTTAAGTTCAGGATGAGTATGGTGGGGTTGGTTTGTACATAATGGTGAGGTCAGTTTGTACATGTTGTTATTGTATTCATGAGGAATCAGTTGCAGAGAAGAGACTTCACTTTAGCTTGTTTGGCAGTAAGGGGTTTATCACAGGATATTAAATGGCTTGTAGAATTGTCAGGAGGTCTGAGGAAACAGAATCGGGATTGAGCTTTTAGGAGCAACCTATAATGTGACACCTAGGAACTGGGCTGCTATAGTAGCTGTTGTCTCTTCAGTAATCTTGCAATCAGGAAGTTTGCCCCTCTAGAACCACAAAACTGCTGCCGCGAACAGGAAACCACTACAATCAGGAAGCTGCTACTGCTGCCGGGCTCCAGAACCAGTGCACATCTGCAACAGACTACATCAGCAGAATGGATGCTTCTCCCCCACCACCTAGGCTCACCCCAACTACTAAGCTCGTATTTGAACATTAAAACCTCTGCAAATGAAGCTGCAGAAAAACCAAACACCTTCACAGATGTGCTTGCTGGCTGGATGGACAAACATTCCAAAATTCTGTCCATTTCAGACTAAATAGTACTAGAGCCCGAGCTGCAAAAGAATAAGGAAAGTATATTTTTAGCATTCCAACATGTGGAGCAGCAGAAGGCACACTAGAACAGTGTTTTAGAAACTGAGGGTTGTAACTTAAGAGAGCATCATAAAATCAACTGAGATGGTTACAGTAAGTTTTTTCTTTTTTTTTTTTTCTTAGTCCTTGTTGGCAACATGACATTTCTTCTTCATGCGTCATGGTAGGAAAAAAACCTGGAAAGTCATTATACTAGACATTGAGTGACAATCTTCCATTGCAGAGTTTCAGGAGAGAACTGTGAGAGGAGCCCATGAGGAATATGGACATTTGATCTTGGGGGAGAAATCTTCTGGAGCTGTGCTTGTCCTTCGTGCTTTCTGGTGTTTGTTTACTCTCCAGGAAGAGAGCTAGATCCAGGGAAGCCCCAGAGTGCACTGAAAGGCATATTTCAAACCCATGCTAATGAGGGCTGATTTTGCAGTGGCTTGGTAGAGCTGTAGCACACACCATGTTGGGTTGTAAACTGACCTGGCACTCACTGGCACTTCAGATATGTGTGTTGAATGAATGTACAGAGCAGAGGAGTACTTAGTAAGTATGGAAGGAGCCATTCAGATTCCAGAGACTAAGCTCCAGGTCATGAGCTCTGATCACAGAGGGGTCTAAACCATCACGAGTCATGGTTAACTCAGTATCTTTGTGACACCATTTATAATTTTCCAAGAGCATTTTTGCTGTATAGAAAAATGGCAGCTAGGGGTGCGAGGTGTGCAAGAAGAAGATGTGCTTATTGTAGCTTTGTGTGTAACAGCAAAAACCTAAAAGCAAATTAAATGTTCTAGCATAGAAGAATGGACAAACTATGGTATATTCAAACAATTAAATATATAGCAGTTACTCTACCGTAACTCTACTAATTCCTTCTCAGAATCCGCAGTCACATAAAGGATGGCTCAGACAATAGCCTAGTGCCCTAAGAGGTTTTGATGTGAACAAGTACTAAAGGAGGAAGTGCTGAGGGAAGCTGGCAGAATCTGCCGAACAAGGGAGCCTCCTACAATCCCAGGAATACCACTTACTCTGGGATGGAAGGGACAAACCCCTTAAATTAAAAGGATGGAGAAGTCAGCCTGTATCATCTCTAGAACACTCCTGAGGGATCTGCCAGACTTGATGGAAGTCCCATTGGATGGAAGCCCAGCAGGGAGCAGACACTTGTGAAGTCCTCGAGTGTGGTTAGTGAGAGAGCTGGTATTTGAGCCCAGTCTCCTATGCCAATCTCCATTATTTCCCACCAGCCTTGATAGGGCCTCCTGTAGCCTTTCTGCAAAACCTCAGGTCATGTCTTTCCAGCCTTACATTGGACAGCCCCCCACATTCAGAGGTTTACTCTGCTCTTCCCTGCTCTCACCCTGGTGACTCCAGGATGGTGATTTGAATGTGAGACACAGGTGGTCTCTATCCTCTATAGACTCAGTACATGGTCAATATATGATTCAGAAAAGGGTTAGAGGCCGGGTGTGGTGGCTCACGCCTGTAATCCCAGCACTTTGAAAGGCCAGGGTGGGCAGATTGCTTGAGGTCAGGAGTTCGAGATCAGCCTGACCAACATGGTGAAAACCCATCTCTACTAAAAATGCAAAAATCAGTTGGGCATGGTGGTGTGTGCCTGTAGTCCCAGCTACTCAGGAGGCTGCGGTAGGAGGATCACTTGAACCCAAGAAGAGGAGGCTGCAGAGAGCCGAGATCGCACCACTGCACTCCAGTTTGGATGAATCTACATTGACTTGTTATTTTTTTATCAGCTCACTCACTATCTTCCTCTACAAGTTCTGCAAGTACACTGAGTGTCTGTGTGTGGTGAGGAGGTGGGATTTGGAGGGTAGGAGGAAGGGAAGGAGCTCAAGTTGAGTTTTTACCAAAGAGGCATATGTTTTAGGTAGCCTGGGTTCCCAGTTAAATAAATTATTTATTTTACTTGCATAGATATCATTTTACTCGCAGAGTATCATTTGCTCATAATATTCCCAGGGGCTGGTTAACCCTCAAGAGTAACAGAATCTAGTTTTAAACTTCCTGGGTTGCCCACTTCCTACATATCTATCAGTTGATTTATGAATGATTATTCTCTTTCTTTTTTTTTTTTTTGTTTGGTTACATTATTCATTTAAATGATGTACCCCTTGTGTCTTTAGGTGTTGGCTTTCTAAGCATTGCTTGACAGAGACTGCGATTAGAAACCACTCACAGTGCAAAAGTCAGGTACCTCTGCTTAGAGAACAGTTGGTGAAAAATGAAAATGCAATCTTTCTCAAGTTAGAATGTGAGAAGGCAGAAAATTTGCTTCATTAACACACAGTTGGGTTGCATATACCTTTTCAAGAATGCATGAGTTGTTTAAGCAAGATTCACTTGTCCTACGCAGTTAGTGTGTAACTCAAATGCCAGACGTTTCCCTGTTTTTTTTAGCTTTGAGTCTTCAACACCTCTTCCAATGCCTGCTTCTCCCAAAGAATCTACTCACAGAAAGAGTTAAAGAGAAATGTAGACTTTACTGAATATTTCAAAGAGGAGACCTAGGAGGAGGTTGACATAGCACACTGCTCAGCAGATGACTTAAATTTTTCCCTTAGCTATTTTTGTTCTCTCAAGTCCCTCTCATCCATAACACCGCTGCTGATTTGTTCTTTCTTTCTTTCTTGTAAATCTTTTCTAGCTTTTCTTCTGACAAACTTTGCTGGAGTCCTACTCCTTTTCTCTCCTTCTTGAGAAAAATGCGAATTTTGCTCCATGTTTTAGTATAGCAGGGAAGCTTCCATCTTTTTTTTCACTGAAGCATAACCTCAGGGCCTACATTCCATCTCAAATGGCTTGTCAAGGTCCTTCCATGAATAAGATGTTCCTCCAAAGATGATATACAGATGCCAAGTTGGATATAGCTAGAGAAATCTCATGGCTACCCCAATCAGGAGAGAGGTTGCTGTTTCTTAGAAGTCCTCCTCCCCACTTCTAGGGTCATCATTGTCTGTCAACAACTTTGTGGGGATTTAAAAACCCTCACGAAACTGGTTTTCTGAGAGGTGTTTGAAGCAGGAATATAATTTGCAGGAGATGCAGCAGCCATTCCCCGGCTAGATGACCACATCACTGTTGCACATTGTTTGTTTGCTAAAGGCACAACGCTATCCTGACCAGAAATGAAAAATGCCTGCTGCTCAATTATTGTCAACCTAACTGGAATAGAGTCAGGCCTCGTCAGATGGTTTCCCAAACACCCAGATGGTCTCTTAGATTCTGGATGGTCAGCATGGTAGTTCTTTCCATTACATCCTTGAGATCCTGCTGTTGATACCATTCAGCAGGGCACCCTGAACTTTGTTCCCATATTCTGGCTTTGCTGAGATGAGATGCAGTCCGGTGCTACTAGTGTCTTCAATTGTATACTGGGGTAGGGTGGCCTTATTTTGGTTGAAGAGCTTCCAAAATTGTGTCAGAATCTCAGTTCCCAGGGGCTGCTCTTCTGAGATGGAAGGGGTTTTGAAGCAATTCAAACCCAGTCCTTTCATTTTCTAGACTTGGATCCTGAGTTCCAGGGAGGGGAAGGTATAGTGAATTCTTATAATTTTTGTTGCCTTAGCAACCATTTTGTATACAAGTTTAATTTTCTCATACCAGAAGCTGGGCTTAGTCACCCTTGATATGGGTTTCCAGTTCTATACCAGACCTCTAGCCAAGACAAGAACCTAGAGGCATCTCTCCTGCCTAGCAGACTGGATTCCCCACTTTTCTGTTGCTTCCTTCAGACCATTCAGGCATTTGCCAGTGAATTGAGAGTGACCACACCCTATTTATTTACCTACATTGTTAACTGCCTTGCTCTCTCTCTCTGACTTCTCATTCCTGTCTCATGTAACCCAGAGAAGGAGGACTGCCCTTCAGACTCATTATGCCCTTTCTGTCCAGGATCTGTAAGTAAAAGTCTTCAAACTTGTTTTCCATTGTGGTGGTGTATTAAATTTGTGCTTTCCATCTCAGGAATGGGGGGCTGTCCCAGGCCTGGTTTTCCCTGGGGGTTCCTAGGGGCAGGGTCATGTGGAGCACAAGGTCAGCTTCCCAGTGCCACAGTGATAGTCAGATAGGCATAAACTGGGCATGGTTCAGTCACAAGGGTATCTGCCAGTATAGGGAAGTTTCCTGTGTGAAAGAGTCCTTGATCGCAACTTGGGCAACTAAGCATTAGGCCATCTGCAGATAAAAGAAGTATCCCATGAAGGGCACAGTGTAAACACTCACACCCAGCTCCCCTTCATTTCTCATTAGGGCAGAGTTGCTAGCTGCTCTGATACTGGAGCCCCATTTTATCTGGAGGCTCTCAAAACAGAAGAAATAGATCAAGACCATACAGTGAATTAGTGGTTGGGCTGGGACATCCATTCATCCCTTCTGATTCCCATGTGTGGCTCTGCCCACCACACTACATTGCTTCCCTGCCTGCTATCTGAAAGATACTTCACTCAGAACTCTCTTTTTAACCCTGGAGCTATATCTTTCCAAGAGACAGAAGGCAAGGTATACTATTTAATACCCTGTGCAGTTTGTCTTGGTCTAAAGTTTTCTTTTTGCCCAAGTGTTTGGAAGGATGAAATACTGTATGGTAGAGAGGCGCTTTCTTCCTGAAGGCCAAGAGAAACTGTTCAGTCTGAATTACTGTATAAGAACACGGACAACACATTCTCAAGAGGAAAGGTGCTTGTATCTATGTACTGGAATGTATCCACATTGACTGATACGGTGGTGTTGACCTGCAGGTAATCCAGCAAGAATTGAGAGAGATTCTGGTACACGTGTTTGGTTTGCATTCCAGACTCACACACTGTCACCAGGGCCTGTTTTTTGATATGCTTGTTGATGAGAAGCTCCAACTTCAGATCGACAGAATTATTTGGGCATTGTACGAGAAACTGCAGTTGGCAAATGATGAAGTACAAACCAGGGAACTGGATCACCAGATTCCCATCCTGATATCTGACTCCATGGAGAATGCCATCTTTGTTCCAAGACAATTTGGTTTTGTTTAGATGCTTTGCCACTAGAAAGAGAAGTACAGAAAACAGAATTATTGAGAAGATTGTAGGTATGCATTGCAAAACTCTAAGTCTTTATTCAAAGTTTCCCATTCAAGACCCATGTTTTCTGTAATGTTCCAATCATCTGAATATCTTCCATGTTACTCCCTCTAGAGTCTACTTATTACTCAAGGCACAGGTATAAAACCACCCCTCTTCCTTTTCTTCAACACTCAAAGCTGGAGGGTCAGAACACACATGGTACTTTACTTCTACCTCCTATAGAATGGTTTTCCACTGAATCATTATCATATTATACTATTCTATGATGATGATGATGATCTTTCCCTTTTCAGACTATAAGCTCCTGGACTCTCTTCTCCACAAAGTTGGAACTATCCTGTTCATTTATCATGAATGGGCATTGCAGAAGGTATCAGAGATAGGAAATTCAATAATATTGAGTTTGATAGGCATTGCAGAAAGTGCAAGGTAGGACATTCAATAATATTATTCAGTTAATAACTACTTTAGGTATGAAGATTTCCAGGAGAATCGCCATGAATTTTCACATTAAGATGTATCCTCAAATGATTCATTGTCTGAATTTTTGAATGCCTTCTTTCCTTCAAAGAGCAGCCAAAAATAATCGTGTAGGTCCCCCATGTGCCTATTAAGGGGCTCTTGCCATCTGGAATTTATTGAAAAGCAGAGAATTAGCAGACCCTCTAAACTGACAAGTTTGTGTTGGAGGGTGAGTCTCTGAGTCCTAACACATGAAAATTAGCACTGACTGGTAAGGGTGACTTTCAGGGCTGGGAAGCTGGCATGCTAGTTTTAATTGCTTCCATACTTTCCCTTTAAACCTTGTTGCAATTCAACTGGAGAGTGAGAACTAATCTAACTGCAAAATTGAATTTTTAAAATGAGCAGGATGGCTATTCAAAGAATCTTGGCCATCTCTTTCTCATCCTGCAGTCTAAAGTGCCTCTTATTGCTTCATTTGTAAGGGATCTCTTACCTGAAGCACACTGCAATATGCAAATTGGCCCTGTGCTGACATGTTCATTAAGCTGTCAATCTGCGGACAAGGCAATTTTATGGTTCCCTTGTGAATAATTTCATAGAGGCAGAGATTAAGTGCCTGTCTCCGTTGCATTAGGAAAAGGACTGTGTACTTTGCTGAAACTGGTAGGTAGCTGAATAAGGGGTGAGGGGTGAGGGGTGGGGCTGGTGGTGGCAGTGATGGTGGGGAGCATGAATGCCCACAGAGGCCAGGTAGGCAACATAAAGGAGTGAATGGGGCAAGGAAAGAGAAACTTGTAGCTTTGGAGAATAACACTCTTCCCGCTAAGACACTCAAATTCAAATTACAAAAAAATATCCTGTTGACTAAACAGTACACATCTGCCGGTCACATTTGACCATGGGACTCTAATTGTGACTTCTGTTGCTGAAAAGCCACATAAGCGATTTTCATATGTTTAGGTTTCCCGGGTTTGGTTACTGACCTTGGAGGTAGGCCCATGACTTCTTGAATGGAGCCCTTTTCAGGATACATAAGAGGTCTTCTGAGCAATTTCCTAAAAATAAGGAGATGATATATTAAAATGTCTTTTGCTGTTCTGGGATCTGGAGATACCAGATCTTTTTTCTATGATCCTTTGATGGAGACAATTACCATTCTGTTTTCCATTTTGAGAATAAGGAGAAAAGCTCTTTATTTCTCATTTTGCCATCAGGTATTTTAGGATTTTAATTTTTTAAATTCTTTTTTATTGATTGCTACCACTTGGGCTTTTATGGAAGACGGTGGACATCGGGGAAGGAAGCAAACATGACATCCATTCCTACAATGTGTCAGGTGCCATATTCTGCCACTATACATATTTCATCTCCTTAATCTTTGCAGAAACTCTATGACAGGAGTATTATTAAGTCCCTTTTACAGATGGGAAAAAATCTGGGGACCAGGCAGGTGAAATACATTGTTTCATGGCGCCTTGCCAGGCAGTGGTAGTGAGAATGATAATACTGATAGTAAATACTGTCAACTTACCCACCACACGCCAGAAACTAGTCTGGGTACTTTTACAGCTGGGTAATGTATCAGCTAATCTAGTTCTCAGACTAATCCTACAGGGTTAACTTTGATGCCTAGAGATGGTCAATACTATCACTTAAGTTCAGGCAAGTTTGTGTAAATGCTGGAATTGCCCATGGCTAATTCCAGAGGCCAGGTTTCCTGTTCTAGGCTATTATGCTAGACAACAAAGATAAAAACATCTTGGTGTTCAATTTTAAGAGGACACAGGGTTCAGT
>NW_027327355.1:0-14689 GCF_047675955.1 Chlorocebus sabaeus
CACCTACTGCATAGGGCCCTGGTGAAAATTCAATGAGAACACCGCATTGGCCCAGGGCCCTTAAGAATGTTAGCCATGTTCTTCTGCTCTTTTCTTTCTGAACAGAAGAATCAAAGAGATCCAATGAGCCCCCCGCATCCCCTCAGTCTTGCACTTCATCGCCACCTGCAAATGTTGGCAAGTCCTGGTCCTTCCCATGTCAGGTCAGAGCGAGCTACTCACAGGCACCTACAAGCCATGATCACTTCACCCAGGAGCACCCATCTCAGACTGTCTGATCATGTTTCCAAATGAAAGTACACTTATAATTTGTCTGCTTCTTAATTTCTCCTAAGACAAAGTGACAGACTCCTCTGCTCTCCCCCTCTGTGTTGGCTTTCATTATTCTCTCTTTATTTTTCCATCTCGCCCACTCCTTTCTGTGGCTCAGCCTCCCTGCTGCACTGCCGTTATCACTTCAGTATGAGCCCACTGTCTACCTGGCAACCCACTATTATGCACTTATTTTATTACTTGGTTTCCTACCCCGATCTTGTGATTCATTTCTAACCTTTACTGACTGCAACATAACTCCTTTGCCATTCTTTCTT
Source organism: Chlorocebus sabaeus (assembly GCF_047675955.1). NCBI lineage: Eukaryota > Metazoa > Chordata > Mammalia > Primates > Cercopithecidae > Chlorocebus > Chlorocebus sabaeus. The sequence goes on from NW_027327355.1 coordinate 591, forward strand.
TCCTCCTCACCCCGCTCCTCAACCCTCAACTTTCCGATGTCAGTATCTGTTCACACCTAGTGTCCTCATAGTACAGAAAAAAAGACTTATCACAGCTCCAGGTGGACAACCTTGTTGTTCACTCAGAGCAATCTACTTAATAAAATGAAGTGCTGTACTGGGCGTTTTCCTGTTCCTTTGAGTAGGAACAGGAGAGATAAACAGGAGTTAAGAGGGGAAATGAGGTGATAAATGGGTCCCAAGGGCAGATCCTGGACCCAAGACAAAAGTCAAGACACTCCTCTTTTTAACGTGAACTTCATTGCCTGATTACATAACCAAGTGATTATATAAATGTGGGTTAATGTTCACAATTCAGGCAGTCCATACATGGAGTTTCAGGGTATTTTCAGGATCATACAGGACAGTTTAAAAATAATGAGGAACATCCTGTGTTAAGGATGTCCCACTCAAAGAAATCCCAATGCAGTAAACATACAAAGTTATAGAACAAAATTAAGTTCTTTTCATGTAAATACTGGAAAGTAGATGTCAGAATGGGGTTTTCTGGATAGATGCTGGGAAGGAAAATGACCAGAAGAAAATCTTGGAATCACAGGGTACTAAGAGCTGGAAAGGCAGCCAAGAGTCTCCACACTGAACTCCCTCCTATTTAGACAAGGAAACTGAGGCCCTGAGAGGTTAGGAGACTTGCCCAAGAACTAGAGCCTGGTCTCTTGACTCCAACACCCAAACTCTTTCCAGCAGTGACATTTATTTGTAAGTGTGAGGTTCAGATTGAGAATTTAGATAAAAATTCAAATCTGGCTGGGTCTGTTGCTGTCTAGTCCTATGAGCTCTCCAGTAGAGCCAGCACATGTGAAAATGAATTAAAATTTCCTTTCGAAAGTATTTATTTGCCAATTAAAAAATCAACAGATAAAACAGGACACAATTAAAATGGGGTGCATGGAATTAAATGATGTGAGGCATCTATAAAAACTGTCATCATGTGAACATTGCATATGCTGGAAATGTAGAATGTTCTGACATTTTGAGTAAGTTCAACAGAATGGAAGTGAGCCAACTAAAACTTCTTAATTCTGGATAACTCTAATTCATAGTGATTCTGACAGAGGCTGGGTGAAAGTTTACCTTTTAAGATCTTAAAGAAAGTCTTTGCTGAGCAAATTAACAGTGTCAACAGGATTTCGGGTGACTGTTGAAGCTACTTAAAAGCATAAGTTGTTTTTAAACACGGTAAGCATGGTGGGAGTTATAAATGAGCATTTCTCAGTGGGTATTTTATATGGACATAAAGTGAGTCATTAATACAGAGCTTACAAAACAGAGTTCTGAATCATTCTCTTCTGGTTACTTACTGTTTCCCTAAAGAATTTTTTTGTCATAGCTTCCTAGCCCCATTCTCACTGGGTTTGAAAGTCATAAAATATCTCTTTTTAATTGGAAAATAATTTGACCTTTTATTCATGCAGGCCTTCTCAGACATTAGTCCAAATTACAACGGGATGGGCTATTCTGGTCATGATACAGAGATTTGCAAACCACTAAGTTCTGTTGGTAAAGAACTTAACATTTTAAATCGGATAGTAATGCAGATAAATACAGGCATAGGGAGAACAGGATTCTCAAAAAACTTAAGTTTAAGCCCATTACGTTAACTTCTGTCCTTAAAAAGCTCTTATGGTAAATACCAAGAGGCCATGGTGAGGTGCCTTTGCAATTTAGAATAAAGTTATCATTGGAAAGGAGAGAACGGGGTAAGAGCCTACAGAATCTCAGTTAATCCACTTGCAAGCACCGCTGAAGGGAGCATATCATTATCCCCATTTTGCATAGGAACTTGAGGTCCAGGGTGGTTCATGCGTTCCCCCAAGGTTTTCATGCTAATAAATATCATGAGCATTTGCACAAGGAAAAAGGCGCACTCTTGGAAGAAGTATTAAATAATACACTACAGAGAAGTCCTGCCTTCAGAGAAGGGCTGAGCAGTGGCTTCCCACAGACGGCAGTGTCGTTTAGACAGCTGTGATCTAGTCAACAGCATTGTGCCTCACATAAGGAAGGGCAGTGCTAAAGAAGGGGCTGAAGGGAAAAGGTCTGTGAGGTGTCCCTGGGGGCAGAGGCCAAGCCTTGTTCTCCCACAGATTATGCCCAGGTGCTTGTTCATAGTGGCCACTCAGTCTTTGTCATCAAATGGACTAAATCTAGGAAAGAGAGAACTGAAGCAAAGCGTCTGGCAGGTAGGAGTGTGTGCAGGTGCAGGCACCGGGGCGTGCTTTGGAGAACCACAGGTTTCCCGGTCATCTGGGTGACGTATTCCCCCAGACCAGTGGTTCTCAGCTGGGGTGATTCTGCCCCTGCCCAGGGACAATGGCAGTGTCCAGAGACACCTTCGGTTGTCACAACTGGGTGGTGCTATTGGCACCTAGCGAGTAGAGGCCAGAGATGCTTCTAAACACCCTACAGGGCACGAGAACAATTTGTCTAGCCCCAAACATCGGTAGTGCCAGGGCTGAAAAACCCTCTACACAGTCCACCTCTGTTCCAATTTCATAGTCACCGACTGACCTGCACCTCCTGGCTGCTTGTGTTTCTTGCTGGTGGTGCCACAACAGCTGCTACTATTCTACCATCAGAACGATTAATTTTCCCAGTAACAATGAGAGCTCCCATTCATTTGAGCCCTTACTGTGTCTGGTCATCATGCTATGTGCTTTCTATAGAGCATCTTATTTGATACAACAACAGCAACAAACCCATGAAGTAGAGAACATTCTGATCCCAATTTAGTCTGTGGATCCCAAATGTTAGAAATATACAGGAGTTTATTTCAGGCCATGCAGTTGGAACAGGAATCCACACACTGGCTCCAGTCTGTATTCTGCATCTGCCTGTCCCATTTAAATGATTCAGTGCTTACTCCTGGACCCAGCAGTTTACATATGTGTTCCCCTTTTAGCTTTCCAACAACTCCCGTCATAGGAGGCATGATCACCACTTACACATGAGGAAACTGAGGCTCAGGAAGGTTGAGGCTTCTCCAAGGTCATTAGTGGAAGTGGGACAAGTCTTCTGTACCAGCTCTACCTTTCCACCCTATCATGGCTGTCTCTAACCTGTCATGACTGTCTCTAACAGTAGCTGCAAGGAGTGGGGCAACTTGGGTGGCAGACTTGGGGTCTGTCTCCCTAGAAAAGTGGTGCTTTTGCTGTAAACTAAGACATTGACCCCCTGGTTGATACACCAGTGCTTCTGAGTCTGTCTGGCTCTGCCATAGGGTCCTGACAGCACCAGGTTCCTGGCCTCCAAGGCTGCAAACCAGACCCCAAGCCCAAGCAACAGCTCCCAGATGACCCCCAGGCCTTCTGTGACATTGGTTACCACGTGACATCAAACCATGACAAGATGCAACAACTTAACCAAGCAAAATGTCACACAATTGCAGAAGAAAACACAAAAGCCACCTTATAAATATTACTGTGTATAAGTTTGACATTTCTGCAGAGAGCAACTGAGAGGAAAACTTTCACTTACAGATTAAAGTTCCTGTGAAAAAACGTCCCAGTGATATCTTTAGGCATTATTATCTAGAATAGGCGTCAATAGCTATTACATCTTTAACGTTTGTACTGACAATTCAGACTCAGAAGTGTTCCATCAAATGAAGATGAACATTTTGATATTGCTAAGAATGCAGACGTCCTTGAAGCGTGTTCCTTTCATCAGTTCTGCTAGCTTAACTTCCGCAGCTGGCCCTGTTTGAACTCCATTCTCAAGCAGCCAAACTCTTCCCAGCACTGTCCCCACATTAGCAAAAGAAGCAGAAAGTTAATTGGTTTTTAAGCTGCTTGTCTCCCTGCATTCATCACCAAGGCACAGGACCAGCTCCTGCTGTAGCGAGAACTCATTTCTGCCCAGGCAAAGACTCGGCAGTCTTTTGTCTCAGTTTATTTGACAACTGCTAGTAATTAGAAAATTACCTCTAAATTCATCTTTCAAAAACAACTAAAGTCCAGTCTAATTGCCGAAGGGTAGCTTAGTCTATAACTCCCTGACAGACTGCTGGAAAGAGGCCAGGGGAGAAAGTCTTAGGAAGAAAGCAGGCCTAGGGTGGCAAAGTCAGCTATAGATAAAAGGTGCGTTGGTACACATTAACCACGGAGCCCAGAGCCCTCTGCCTCATGCCTGTGCCATGGAGTCCATCTGCAAGAGCCGAACGCTCGCATGGGGCTGATGACTGAGGAGACTGAGGTTAGGGAGTCGCATGGGGCTGATAACTGAGGAGACTGAGGTTAGGGAGTTATGTGTGCTGTGTCTGTGGTTGTCAAGGTCAGAAACACCAGCAGTGCCCTGGCTCTGGTTCACAGCAGGAACTCAAGACTCAAACGTGCGTGTGGCATTTGGACTTTCTACGTCCATGCAGCAGATGAGTGCCAGACACTGCTCAAAGCTCTGTAGGAAAATGGAGAGCAAGACAGACAGGGCCCTGCTTTCCTGGGGTCTGCATGCTAAGGGAAACAAACAACCAACAGCCAAACACATCAACAAGAAAGCAGATAGGAAAGATCCAGAACATGGGATTGTGATAGAAATCGTGTCTGGTGAAGGGGAATATTTTAGAAAGCAGTTACTTTGGAGAAAGTGCAGTTTGGATAAGAAGGAATGGGCCACGTTTACATCTCAGGGAAGATCTCCTCCTCAAGTGTGCCTGAGCTGGGTGTTCACAAGGAAAGCTGAGGCTGGGGAGGCTGCAGCTCGGGAAGCAGTGTCACAGGAAGGGAAGGAGGCACCAGGCCGAAGGAGCCACTGGCGAGCTGGTGCACATGACCGATGTGGTGAGCTAAGGTAAAACGATGCTATCTGAGAAGAAGAAGCCAGCACCTCATCCTCCTTCTAGATCAAATTTTCAAGGTCACCAAACCAAAGGCTAATTCACTCATGCTTCAGCCCAGACTATTTAAAACAATAAAGACTAAACAAGTTCCAAGTGGGCATCTCCATTAAGAATAACCTGATGATAAAAATGTTTCAGTCATAACAATGTTTGTGTCACTCAGGCCTCGAGATGGGGATCAATTCACTCATGTTTCTGATCTTACAGCTGTAAGAAAATAATTACAGCCTCCTGACACAGACGGTGGCCGGCCTGCCCTGAGCTGTCACTGCCGCTCACCGAGTAAAGCACATGCCAGCAGCACCCTCAGTACAAGGACACCTTGATCGACTTCTCTTCTGCCCTGACATGAAGATACCACAGACATTCCAGCTGCAAAGATCACAACGATAATGATGAAGTCAAAAGCACCATCCTAGGTACTCTGGAGACAAGATAAGAAAGAACAAGAAAAGAATGTTCTAAAATATAAATGGTTTCAGCCAGGCACAATGGCTCACGCCTGTAATTCCAGCACTTTGGGAGGCCAAGGCAGGCGGATCCCTTGAGGTCAGGAGTGTGAGACCAGCCTGGCCAACATGGTGAAACCCTGTCTCTACTAAAAATACAAAAATTAGCCGGGCATGGTGGTGTGCACCTGTAATCCTAGCTACTCAGGAGGCTAAGCCAGGAGAATCGCTTGAACTGGGGATGTGGAGGTCGCAGTGAGCCGAGCTTGTGCCACTGCACTCCAGCCTGGGTGACAGAGTAAGACTCCATCTCAAAAAATAAAAAATAAATACATAAATGGTTTATGGCTTCATGTCACTCCCTCACTTAAACCCTCCAAAGACTTCCTGGGGAACATAAATAGAGTCAAACTCCTTACCGGGGTCTGTCTACATAGCTCTACAGGAGCTGGCCTCTGTCTCTTCCCCAGCCTCATCAGGGCTCTGAACACAGGGAAAAGAGAGGAGAAGGGGCTCAGAAGCAGCCAGTGGGACCCAGGGAGACACAGGGGAAGGGAGACTTGAAGGGGTCGTGAAGGATGCTTGGATTAGACTCAGATAAAGAGAAGGGCAAGTGAGAAAACAGCTTGGGGAGGAAATGTGTGTCAGTGTGTGTGTGTGTCTCAGTGTGTGTGTTTCTCCTTCTGTGAATGTGTGTGTGTTAGGGGCAGATGTCTATAATAAGGTGTGTTTGAAGGAGGTGAGATAAAATTTCCTATGGGAATTAGGTTCTGAACACAGTCAAAATTACATATGGTCTACATTCTACATGAAAATTCCTCAAAAAGGTGCAATAACCTCTCAGTTTCAACACAACAAGTTCAGCACAGCCAGCTGCTCCTCTGTGTTGGAAACACACACTATTTCTCTGACTGGCACCACTGAAGTAATCGTCATGTCCCTGGGAGCTCTGGCAAGACCGTTGTGTTGCCCCCACACCCTGCTTTTGTACGTACCTGTGGTGACAGCTCCGTGTGTGTTCAGGCTCCCCAAGCTCCAGTGTGGAGCCCAGAGTATCCTTCTCTGCCTAAGGGCCTTCCTCAGAGTGGGCATCCCTTTTAATCCATGTGCAAACATAGGAAGTGGGGGGACACCCCAAGAGCACCCCTTGACTGCAAGCATGAGAAGGAATGGTGAACACTCCTTGCCCACAGGCCCTCTGGCAGACAATCTGGGAAACATTCTGGAAGCTTTTCTGGCATTGAAGCATCCATGGACTACAGCAGTGGCCTAATAATTTGCCCTTATGCTGGCTTTCCCTTGTTCCCCATGTCATTTCCCTGCTCCCTCACTTCCTTCCAGAATCCTCTCCAAGTAAACTACCTGCACCCTAGCCCTGGACTCTTGGCGCTGCTTCTGGAGGAGCTCAAACTAGTACAGGGCTAAGACTTGAGGACAGTGCTGAACCCCTCAGACTGACTCACCCCAAAAAGAACATGGATCTGAAACTGACTGAGAGTGAGCTGCTGGTTCATGTCTTTGACTCCACACTCACTTGGGGGAGTGAGCATAGTTGGTGGGGCAGTGGCAGCTGAATTCTCCAGCTTGGGGCCAGAAGGGTCAGAAATGCCTGGCAAAGAAAACTGAGCTCTGCTACAGGCATACTGGTTTGGGGAGAGGAAGCCAAAAGAAAAGAGGATTGGGTATGGGATTGAAATAGAGCATGGGATCTGAAGTCAGTTTTGGGTTCAAGTCCTGGTTACGCCACCCACCTCCCCACTTTGAGACCTTACACAAACTATCCATGCCTTAGACAAACTATCCATTCCTCTCTAGGAGGAAAATCAAGGCAGTGTATTCCAACATGACTTTGGTAAGCCTTACAGCATTATGCAAATATTCATTATTATCCTTTCCACAGCTCTCATTTCAGAAAAGCAATGACTTAATAGGTTAGTAAGTGCTTACAAGTACTTTCAGGATGATTTCTTCCTTCTGTGTTTTCTTGTTCTGTGACTTAAAAATATGAAAGCAAGAAAGAGAGAGAGATAGGAAGAAAGAAATAAAAAGAAAGAGAAGGAAAGAAAGAAAGGAAGAAAGAAAGAAAGAGAGAGAGAAAGAAAGGAAGAAAGAAAGAAAGAGAAAGAAAGAAAGAGAAAGAAAGAAAAAGAAAGAAAGAAAGAAAGAAAGAAAGAAAGAAAGAAAGAAAGAAAGAAAGAAAGAAAGAAAGAAAGAAAGAAAGAAAGAAAGAGAGAGAGAGAGAGAAGAAAGGAAGAAAGAGAGAGAGAAGAAGGAAGGAAGGAAGGAAGGAAGGAAGGAAGGAAGGAAGGAAGGAAGGGAAGGAAGAGAGGGAAGGAAGGGAAGGAAGGGAAAGAAGGGAAAGAAGGGAAGGGAAGGAAGGGAAGGAAGGGAAGGAAAGGAAGGAAATCAGTGAAGAAATATCCAGGATAAAGGTCACCAGCTGGCAGTGACCAAAACTAGTTCACACATATATTTTGTCTGGTTGACAAGAGAATTTGAAATTTCTATTAATTAATTGCCACTGTTTGAAAATCAGAACGTACCTGGGACAGAGGACACCTGTCCCTCTCCAGTTGCCAAAGTCATTGACTTGCCTGGTTCCTGCAGGCAAATCACTCTGCAACTTTTGTCCTACATTTTAAAATATATCATTTATTCATAATGTAGGAACCTGTGATGTCTCATTTATGCAATCAGTGTCACTGCACTGAGTAGAATTTGGGGCTGATGAAAAAGATGAACCCCCCGCCCATGCTCACCACCTCCTTGATGCCTTCTTCTCCCTATCCATGGATACCCCTTATGCTCAAGGACCCAGACTCAGCATGGCTCCTGTACAGCATCCTGCCCTTCACCAGAGACCGTCTACCAATGCAGAAAGGGGTTGGGCACCACTGTTTTTGTGAAATGAAAGGACTTTGGAGTGTGAGCTATTCAGGATTAAAATCAATAAATGTCCTTTTCAGTATTATCAGCATAGTTTCAGCATTACAGTACAGCAACCCAGATGGCCCTTCATATCCAGATAAGATAGGCATGAACCTCCCACACAAGCCTTGTGGAAAATGCCAATGTCCTTCCCAAGACTTCTGCCAGTTTCCAAAGGGTTAAATTCTTACAGTCATCTGGGTGGGGTGAAGGAAGAGGGTGGATGTGGCTATAAATGGGTAGCTTAAGGGATCCATGTGGTAATTCGCTGTTTTGCATCCTGATTATGGTGGTTTCACATGTGATAGACACACACACACACACAAGTGCAGGGAAAATTGGTGAAAGTCTAAACAAACTCTGGATTGTGCCAATGTCAGTTTCCTGGCTTTGATATTGTACAATAACACATAAGAAGTGCCCGTTAGGAGAAATTGAGGGAAGGATACATGGAACTTCCCTGCATACTTTTTGTTTTTGTTTTGTTTTGTTTTGGTTTTGGTTTTGGTTTTTGCAATATCCTGTGAATCTATAATTATTTTCAAAACAAAACACAGCACAAAAGCTTGTGTTTTTTTGAAAAAACACAAGCAAAATCCCAGTTGTAGACATTGTGCCCAAGCTCCCCACTCTGGGTTGATTCTGTGTGCTGATCAGTCTCCCCTTCCCACAATGCTATCCTGCCTTGCATGCACTCCATGAACAGGGAACTGTAAGAATCAAAGAAAGAGGAAAGAAACATGAAAGGTAGCTTGACTGTCAAGACAGGATTATTTTAAAGAAAACAAACCTGAGAGGGGCATCTGGCCACGTTAGGTCAGAGGCACACTTTCTTACAGACTAAGAGTTTTTAAGGATTTAGGGTGGGAGAGTTTATCAGAGGCTTGGACTGCTTCTGTGTCTCTTTGTTGTGCTTATCTGGGAGGGAGAGTTGTGTGTCTGTTCCCATACATCTTTCTGCAGCTGCAGGCATACCCCCTGAGTCTGCTTTTACATTCCCTATCTTAGTGCACCTGAACGGAAAGGAATGTGCTTATTAAGGCCACCCCCCACTGTTTCACTGGGGCCCATGGTATGAGGGTAAAGTTTGGCAGTTACCCAAGAGAGTTTCCCCCACCTCCCTTCTGGGCCCGAGCTGTCTTATCCGTGTTTTACTGTCTACTCTTTCTGGCTACTTGTAGTTAGAAGAGAAGTGATTTCCTTGAAATACATGAGGCTAGAAAGGGAGTTGGAACTTAAAGTGGCAGTGTTTGTCCGAGATGACGGTGCTTCTGCTCTGTCAGTAATCAGCCTCTTTGCTACACCACACCACAAGCACACACACAAGAAACCACTCCCCAAGGCTTTTGAGAGTGCTGCAGAGCATGCTGACAGCTTGAAGAAGACACGCACAACCGGTCCTTTAGTAAGATACATCTTTAAATGATATTTTGGCCATTTTGCAGGATGGTTTGGTCATCCTCTTTCCCCATTTCCTCTCTGCTCTTTTCATGTCCCACCTCTTTGAAATCATACACACAAACAACAAAAAGCAAAAATGAGGAGTTCTCCCTTCCTAACGCGGAGTCCTTTGGCTTTCTTCCTTCGTGTCTTGATCAGGGTCTTTCCTTCCACCCTCAAGTAAACTGTCAAGGTGATTTCCTGAATCAGGACAGTTCTGCTGTCAAGAGAAGAATGAGGCAAGCTGCAGCAAACAACGTCCTCTCCCCTGGTCCCTGGCTCCGAGAGTGTGTTTCTGGCTGGAGCCGCACCCTTTGGGAGTCCTGCTTTATCTGCCTTCTCCAGCCTCCCTCTGACCCACGGTGGGCTGCTTGTTCACTGCCAACATGCTCTGTCCTTTCCTTCCTTCCCTTTGCAGATACTTGGTCAGCCTCTCCCCAGGGCAGCCCTGAAGACCCAGAATTGAGGAGGAGCCCCTCAGCATATGGAAGACAAAGCAGTCTCTTCCCATGAGTTCTCTTATTGACCTAAATGTAGCCCTTGTTCCAAATGAAAATTGTTGCTTCCCTGTCTAGGTCAATGATTCTGAATTTTAATTCTGGAGAAAATATATTTTGGAACCTGTATCAAGAAGAAGCCAGAGGTAATTTGAGCAGGAAAGGTAAACCATGAATATATTTTCAGCTTCAGTTTAGGGATTCTGTTTTATATTGTTTTATCACAGTAAGCAGCCTTTATAATTTCTACAAATAGAGCTGTTAAAGAAGTGCTAAGGTGCATATTATGTTAAACTTAAATATAGACAACTAATCTTAGAGATAAACCAAACCCACTGCAAATTTATTTTGAATACACAGCTCTTAGAACCAGGTAAACTTATTGTACAATTATACTTTCATGTTCATTCATTCAACAGACATCTGTTGATTGGCTGGCATGTGCTGTGCACTGATCTGGTATTGAGGAGAGAACCACGGAAGAAAGAACCCTCACCTTGTCCTAGGGCAGGCACGTTGTACATTTTAATTACATTTACCCATAGCAGACCACAAGCACCCAATTTTTTTGGAGGAGATATCAGCAACCTTTTTTTTTTTTTTTTTTTTTGAGACAAGATCTTACTCTTTCACACAGGTTGGAATGCAGTGATGTCATCACAGTTCACTGCAGCCTCTGCCTCCCGGGCTCAAGCCATTCTCCCACATCAGCCTCCCAAGTAACTGGAACACAGGCATGTGTCACTACACCCAGATAATTTTTGCTTTTTTTTTTTTTTTTTGGTAGAGATGGAGTTTTGCTATGTTGCCCAGGATGGTCAACTCATGGGCTCAAGTGATCTGCCCACCTCAGCCTCCCAAAGTGCTGGGATTACAAAAGTGAGCCACTGTGCCTGGCCCCAGCAACTTTTAATCCTGGGGAAAATAAAGGAGACAAGGAAAACTGGGGTTGCAATTTTTAAATTTTTTTTTATTTTTTGAGACAGGGTCTCATTCTGTTGCCCAGACCAGAGTTCAGTGACACAATCATAGCTCACTGTAGCCTTGACCTCCTGGGCTCAAGCAATCCTCCTGTGGTTGTAGTTTTTAATAGGGAGGACTGGGAAGACCTCGGAGACAGAGCAGTTGAACAAAGACTTGCAGAAAGTGAAAAAACAAATATTGCTACTGGGGGGAAGAGCATCCCCACAGAGGGAACAACAAATGCAAAGTCCCTGGGGTGACAGCAAGCGTGGGGTGTCTGAGCAACAGCAAGAGGCCACGAGGTGGGAGCAGGTGGAAGATAGGGTAACCCACTGTGATGTCTGAGAGAAGGGCACCGTGGAAGGGTCCTTCCTGGGCGTAGTGGCGTTGGGCGTGGTGGCGTTTGGAGTGGTGGGGTTTGGAGTGATGGCGTGATAGATGGATCAGGGTGGGGGCCTGGAGATAAGGAGAGGTGGCCAGATTCTGTAGACCCTTTTGAGGTAGATGCATTTGCTGATGGAATAGATTCAGCTGTGAGAGAAAGAGGAACCTCTAAGGTGTTCAGCCAGTGCATCTAGAAGGATCCCCATTAGCTGCGATGGGAAGACTAGGTAAAACAGCATTCCAGTGGAGGGAGCAAATGTTCTGCTTTGGACAAGTTACATTTGCCCATTAGACACTTCGACAGGGATGATGGGGGACAGATGGGTCCCAGGGTCTGGAGTCAGGGAAGCAGTCCCCATTGGAGAGGGGAAGCCATCATGCATACACAGTTCACTGAAAACATTGAAACTGGATGAGATCCCCAAGGGAGAGTGCAGGGAGACAAAAGATCCAAGGGCTATGCCTGGGTTCCCCCATCTCTTCTTGAGAAGCCAGGAGGAGAAACCAAAAGCAGCACCAAGATGAGGGGGTAGCCATGAGGAGGGAGAAGCAGAGGTGTGGGGCATGTTGGACGCAGGAAACTCCTGTACCAATTTCCCCCAGCTGCTCTAATAAATGACCACAGACTGAGTGGCTTAAAGTCCTGGAGGTCAGGAGTCTAAAATGGGTCAGCAGAGTGGTGTCCCTTTTGGAGGCTCTAGGGGAAACTCTCTTTCTTTGCCTTTTCCAGCTTCTAGAGGCCACCACCATTCCTTGGCTTGTGGCCCCTTCCTCATCTCAAAGCCAGCAGCCTCTGATCTTCCAATCTCTGTCTCTCTGCTTCCTTTTCACATCTCCTTCTGACTCGGATTCTCCTGCCTCCCTTTTATCAACCCTTGGAATGACATTAGGCCCACCTGAAGAATCCAGGATAATCTTCCCACCTCAAGATTCTTACCTTTCTCTTTGTACTATTAATGTGTACTTTTTAAAGCAATTATGCAAGAGAGAAAAAGTCGTCCTTCACATCAGTGCCTTCGCCATCCACCACCCAAATGACCATTTGTGGGTTAAAATGCACTTTCCAGATTCTTCTCCCCCAAGATGCTCGCTTTAAGAACCCATTTAGCCGGGCGTGGTGGCTCAAGCCTGTAATCCCAGCACTTTGGGAGGCCGAGACGGGCGGATCACGAGGTCAGGAGATCAAGACCATCCTGGCTAACACAGTGAAACCCCGTCTCTACTAAAAAATACAAAAAACTAGCCGGGCGAGGTGGCGGGCGCCTGTAGTCCCAGCTACTCGGGAGGCTGAGGCAGGAGAATGGCGTAAACCCAGGAGGCGGAGTTTGCAGTGAGCTGAGATCCGGCCACTGCACTCCAGCGCGGGCGACAGACCAAGACTCCGTCTCAAAAAAAAAAAAAAAAAAAAAAAAGAACCCATTTAATGTGGGCAGGAAGGAGACCTCCAGTTGAGTATACTAAGCACATGACATGAGTTACTTCTCAAATATTCCAGAAAGTCCTATGGGGGGCAGTATCATAATCCTCTTTTCACGGAGAAAGAAATAGAAAGGTTAAGAAGCTTGCTCAAGGCCAGGCAGGGTGGCTCACACCTGCAATCCAAGGAGGGAAGGTAGGAAGTTTATAAAGCTTTTATTTGCTTATTTACCAAATGCTTCTTCATGAATAAGTAGGAGAAGGAAGAGGTTTTAATGATAAAGTTCTGGAAGGTTCCAGAACACCTGGCACACTTGTACATAACCGTTCTTTACTCCACCTCTTCCTCTTCACAAAATTACAAACAATCTTAAAAATTCTCTCTTGGGCCTCATGTGTCCCAAAACTGCTCACATCTGTGGCCAATTCCATGAGCAAAGCTGAAATGCTTGTTCAGTAAGGGTACACCCTCTCTGTGTTCATATCAAAGTTCAAAGTATAGTGCTCTGTATATAAACAACATTTGCCCAACAGGTTAACTGACATGTTCTGAAACGGACACTCCTTTGCCATTCATTGGTTGAAATCAGGTGAAAGAGAGCTAAACTTGTTTATGTACTTTTGTGGTACAAATTATCTTTATAACACTTAGAGGAGCCAGATACCACGTAAGCGTGGATGAAATAATAGTTTACATTTGAGCTGCTGGTCAGGCTTCAGAGTGAGTGATAAATAAATACAGGAGAATCAACCGTGCAGAAGAAAAACTTGGTGTCTACCCTCTAGTTCTGCCATTTGACAAGGTAGCAACCCACTTCCAGCTGTTTTTCCTGAGAATTGAGCTGTTTATACTAACACATGCAGTTGAGGCAGTACTAATATATCTTAACACTAAAACCTATTTCCTGGCCTGTTATGTGTTAAATTCTCTTTGCCTTAATGCAGGTCCATAGTATATCTAGGGGAACCGACACATAAAGTGTCAAAGCTGAAAATTCTGGGCACCAGATTACATTTCAGAAAAGACTTCTGGGCCGGGTGCGGTGGTTCATGCCTGTAATTCCAGCACTTTGGGAGGCTGAGGTGGGTAGATCACTTGAGGTCAGGAGTTCAAGACCAGCCTGG
>NW_027327356.1:0-14673 GCF_047675955.1 Chlorocebus sabaeus
CAGGAACAGACTTAGCGAAAGGCTTCTTGAAGGGAAAGATGTAACTCTGTGAGATGAATTAACAGAACACAGAGCAGTTTCTCAGAAAGCTTCTTTCCAGTTTTGAACGGAAGATATTTCCTTTTTCACCATAGCCCTCTATGGGCTTCCAAATATCCCTTTGCCAATTCCACAAGAACAGCCTCAGCGAAAGGCTTCTTGAAGGGAAAGATGTAACTCTGTGAGATGAATTAACAGAACACAGAGCAGTTTCTCAGAAAGCTTCTTTCGAGTTTTGAACGAAGATATTTCCTTTTTCACCATAGCCCTCTGTGGGCTTCCAGATATCCCTTTGCCAATTCCACAAGAACAGCCTTAGCGAAAGGCTTCTTGAAGGGAAAGATGTAACTCTGTGAGATGAATTAACAGAACATAGAGCAGTTTCTCAGAAAGCTTCTTTCCAGTTTTGAACGGAAGATATTTCCTTTTTCACCATAGCCCTCTATGGGCTTCCAAATATCCCTTTGCCAATTCCACAAGAACAGCCTTAGCGAAAGGCTTCTTGAAGGGAAAGATGTAACTCTGTGAGATGAATTAACAGAACACAGAGCAGTTTCTCAGAAAGCTTCTTTCCAGTTTTGAACGGAAGATATTTCCTTATTCACCATAGCCCTCTACGGGCTTCCAAATATCCCTTTACCAATTCCACAAGAACAGCCTCAGCGAAAGGCTTCTTGAAGGGAAAGATGTAACTCTGGGAGATGAATTAACAGAACACAGAGCAGTTTGTCAGAAAGCTTCTTTCCACTTTTGAACGGAAGATATTTCCTTTTTCACCAAAGCCCTCTATGGGCTTCCAAATATCCCTTGGCCAATTCCACAAGAAAAGCCTCAGCGAAAGGCTTCTTGAAGGGAAAGATGTAATTCTGTGAGATGAATTAACAGAACACAGAGCAGTTTCTCAGAAAGCTTCTTTCCAGTTTTGAACGGAAGATATTTCCTAGTTCACCTTAGCCCTCTATGGGCTTCCAAATATCCCTTTGCCAATTCCACAAGAACAGCCTTAGCGAAAGGCTTCTTGAAGGGAAAGATGTAACTCTGTGAGATGAATTAACAGAACACAGAGCAGTTTCTCAGAAAGCTTCTTTCCAGTTTTGAACGGAAGATATTTCCTTTTTCACCATAGCCCTCTACGGGCTTCCAAATATCCCTTTGCCAATTCCACAAGAACAGCCTCAGCGAAAGGCTTCTTGAAGGGAAAGATGTAACTCTGTGAGATGAATTAACAGAACACAGAGCAGTTTCTCAGAAAGCTTCTTTCCAGTTTTGAACAGAAGATATTTCCTTTCTCACCATAGCCCTCTAGGGGCTTCCAAATATCCCTTTGTCAATTCCACAAGAACAGCCTTTGCGAAAGGCTTCTTTAAGGGAAAGATGTAACTCTGTGAGATTAATTAACAGAACACAGAGCAGTTTCTCAGAAAGCTTCTTCCCAGTTTTGAACGGAAGATATTTCCTTTTTCACCTTAGCCCTCTATGTTCTTCAAAATATCCCTTTGCCAATTCCACAAGAACAGCCTTAGCGAAAGGCTTCTTGAAGGGAAAGATGTAACTCTGTGAGATGAATTAACAGAACACAGAGCAGTTTCTCAGAAAGCTTCTTTCCTGTTTTGAACGGAAGATATTTCCTTTTTCACCGTAGCCCTCTATGGGCTTCCAAATATCCCTTTGCCAATTCCACAAGAACAGCCTCAGCGAAAGGCTTCTTGAAGGGAAAGATGTAACTCTGTGAGATGAATTAACAGAACACAGAGCAGTTTCTCAGAAAGCTTCTTTCCAGTTTTGAACGGAAGCTATTTCCTTTTTCACCATAGCCCTCTATGGGCTTCCAAATATCCCTTTGCCAATTCCACAAAAACAGCCTCAGCGAAAGGCTTCTTGAAGGGAAAGATGTAACTCTGTGAGATGAATTAACAGAACACAGAGCAGTTTCTCAGAAAGCTTCTTTCCAGTTTTGAAGGGAAGATATTACCTTTTTCACCATAGCCCTCTATGGGCTTCCAAATATCCCTTTGCCAATTCCACAAGAACAGCCTCAGCGAAAGGCTTCTTGAAGGGAAAGATGTAACTCTGGGAGATGAATTAACAGAACACAGAGCAGTTTGTCAGAAAGCTTCTTTCCACTTTTGAACGGAAGATATTTCCTTTTTCACCAAAGCCCTCTATGGGCTTCCAAATATCCCTTGGCCAATTCCACAAGAAAAGCCTCAGCGAAAGGCTTCTTGAAGGGAAAGATGTAATTCTGTGAGATGAATTAACAGAACACAGAGCAGTTTCTCAGAAAGCTTCTTTCCAGTTTTGAACGGAAGATATTTCCTTTTTCACCTTAGCCCTCTATGGGCTTCCAAATATCCCTTTGCCAATTCCACAAGAACAGCCTTAGCGAAAGGCTTCTTGAAGGGAAAGATGTAACTCTGTGAGATGAATTAACAGAACACAGAGCAGTTTCTCAGAAAGCTTCTTTCCATTTTTGAACGGAAGATATTTCCTTTTTCACCATAGCCCTCTACGGGCTTCCAAATATCCCTTTGCCAATTCCACAAGAACAGCCTCAGCGAAAGGCTTCTTGAAGGGAAAGATGTAACTCTGTGAGAGGAATTAACAGAACACAGAGCAGTTTCTCAGAAACCTTCTTTCCAGTTTTGAACAGAAGATATTTCCTTTTTCACCATAGCCCTCTAGGGGCTTCCAAATATCCCTTTGTCAATTCCACAAGAACAGCCTTAGCGAAAGGCTTCTTGAAGGGAAAGATGTAACTCTGTGAGATTAATTAACAGAACACAGAGCAGTTTCTCAGAAAGCTTCTTCCCAGTTTTGAACGGAAGATATTTCCTTTTTCACCTTAGCCCTCTATGTTCTTCAAAATATCCCTTTGCCAATTCCACAAGAACAGCCTTAGCGAAAGGCTTCTTGAAGGGAAAGATGTAACTCTGTGAGATGAATTAACAGAACACAGAGCAGTTTCTCAGAAAGCTTCTTTCCTGTTTTGAACGGAAGATATTTCCTTTTTCACCATAGCCCTCTATGGGCTTCCAAATATCCCTTTGCCAATTCCACAAGAACAGCCTCAGCGAAAGGCTTCTTGAAGGGAAAGATGTAACTCTGTGAGATGAATTAACAGAACACAGAGCAGTTTCTCAGAAAGCTTCTTTCCAGTTTTGAACGGAAGCTATTTCCTTATTCACCATAGCCCTCTATGGGCTTCCAAATATCCCTTTGCCAATTCCACAAAAACAGCCTCAGCGAAAGGCTTCTTGAAGGGAAAGATGTAACTCTGTGAGATGAATTAACAGAACACAGAGCAGTTTCTCAGAAAGCTTCTTTCCAGTTTTGAACGGAAGATATTTCCTTTTTCACCATAGCCCTCTATGGGCTTCCAAATATCCCTTTTCCAATTCCACAAGAACAGCCTTAGCGAAAGGCTTCTTGAAGGGAAAGATGAAACTCTGTGAGATGAATTAACAGAAAACAGAGCAGTTTCTCAGAAAGCTTCTTTCCAGTTTTGAACGGAAGATATTTCCTTTTTCACCATAGCCCTCTACGGGCTTCCAAATATCCCTTTGCCAATTCCACAAGAAGAGCCTCAGCGAAAGGCTTCTTGAAGGGAAAGATGTAACTCTGTGAGATGAATTAACAGAACACAGAGCAGATTGTCAGAAAGCTTCTTTCCAGTTTTGAACGGAAGATATTTCCTTTTTCACCATAGCCCTCTACGGGCTTCCAAATATCCCTTTGCCAATTCCACAAGAAGAGCCTCAGCGAAAGGCTTCTTGAAGGGAAAGATGTAACTCTGTGAGATGAATTAACAGAACACAGAGCAGATTGTCAGAAAGCTTCTTTCCAGTTTTGAACGGAAGATATTTCCTTTTTCACCATAGCCCTCTATGGGCTTCAAATATCCCTTTGCCAATTCCACAAGAACAGCCTCAGCGAAAGGCTTCTTGAAGGGAAAGATGTAACTCTGTGAGATGAATTAACAGAACACAGAGCAGTTTCTCAGAAAGCTTCTTTCCAGTTTTGAACGGAAGATATTTCATTTTTAAACATAGCCCTCTATGGGCTTCCAAATATCCCTTTGCCAATTCCACAAGAACAGCCTTAGCGAAAGGCTTCTTGAAGGGAAAGATGTAGCTCTGTGAGATGAATTAACAGAACACAGAGCAGTTTCTCAGAAAGCCTCTTTCCAGTTTTGAACGGAAGATATTTCCTTTTTCACCGTAGCCCTCTAGGGGCTTCCAAATATCCCTTTGCCAATTCCAAAAGAACAGCCTTAGCGAAAGGCTTCTTGAAGGGAAAGATGTAACTCTGTCAGATGAATTAACAGAACACAGAGCAGTTTCTCAGAAAGCTTCTTTCCAGTTTTGAACGGAAGATATTTCCTTTTTCACCTTAGCCCTCTATGTGCTTCAAAATATCCCTTTGCCAATTCCACAGGAACAGACTTAGCGAAAGGCTTCTTGAAGGGAAAGATGTAACTCTGTGAGATGAATTAACAGAACACAGAGCAGTTTCTCAGAAAGCTTCTTTCCAGTTTTGAACGGAAGATATTTCCTTTTTCACCATAGCCCTCTATGGGCTTCCAAATATCCCTTTGCCAATTCCACAAGAACAGCCTCAGCGAAAGGCTTCTTGAAGGGAAAGATGTAACTCTGTGAGATGAATTAACAGAACACAGAGCAGTTTCTCAGAAAGCTTCTTTCGAGTTTTGAACGAAGATATTTCCTTTTTCACCATAGCCCTCTGTGGGCTTCCAGATATCCCTTTGCCAATTCCACAAGAACAGCCTTAGCGAAAGGCTTCTTGAAGGGAAAGATGTAACTCTGTGAGATGAATTAACAGAACATAGAGCAGTTTCTCAGAAAGCTTCTTTCCAGTTTTGAACGGAAGATATTTCCTTTTTCACCATAGCAATCTATGGGCTTCCAAATATCCCTTTGCCAATTCCACAAGAACAGCCTTAGCGAAAGGCTTCTTGAAGGGAAAGATGTAACTCTGTGAGATGAATTAACAGAACACAGAGCAGTTTCTCAGAAAGCTTCTTTCCAGTTTTGAACGGAAGATATTTCCTTATTCACCATAGCCCTCTACGGGCTTCCAAATATCCCTTTGCCAATTCCACAAGAACAGCCTCAGCGAAAGGCTTCTTGAAGGGAAAGATGTAACTCTGGGAGATGAATTAACAGAACACAGAGCAGTTTGTCAGAAAGCTTCTTTCCAGTTTTGAACGGAAGGTATTTCCTTTTTCACCATAGCCCTCTATGGGCTTCCAAATATCCCTTTAGAAATTCCACAAGAACAGCCTTAGCGAAAAGCTTCTTGAAGGGAACGATATAACTCTGTGAGATGAATTAACAGAACACAGAGCAGTTTGAGAGAAAGCTTCTTTCCAGTTTTGAACGGAAGATATTTCCTTTTTCACCATAGACCTCTACGGGCTTCCACATCTCCCTTTGCCAATTCCACAAGAACAGCCTCAGCGAAAGGCTTCTTGAACAGAAAGATGTAACTCTGTGAGATGAATTAACAGAACACAGAGCAGTTTGTCAGAAGGCTTCTTTCCAGTTTTGAACGGAAGATATTTCCTTTTTCACCATAGCCCTCTATGGGCTTCCAAATATCCCTTTGCCAATTCCACAAGAACAGCCTTAGCGAAAGGCTTCTTGAAGGGAAAGATGTAACTCTGTGAGAGGAATTAACAGAACACAGAGCAGTTTCTCAGAAAGCTTCTTTCCAGTTTTGAACAGAAGATATTTCCTTTTTCACCATAGCCCTCTAGGGGCTTCCAAATATCCCTTTGTCAATTCCACAAGAACAGCCTTAGCGAAAGGCTTCTTTAAGGGAAAGATGTAACTCTGTGAGATTAATTAACAGAACACAGAGCAGTTTCTCAGAAAGCTTCTTCCCAGTTTTGAACGGAAGATATTTCCTTTTTCACCTTAGCCCTCTATGTTCTTCAAAATATCCCTTTGCCAATTCCACAAGAACAGCCTTAGCGAAAGGCTTCTTGAAGGGAAAGATGTAACTCTATGAGATGAATTAACAGAACACAGAGCAGTTTCTCAGAAAGCTTCTTTCCTGTTTTGAACGGAAGATATTTCCTTTTTCACCATAGCCCTCTATGGGCTTCCAAATATCCCTTTGCCAATTCCACAAGAACAGCCTCAGCGAAAGGCTTCTTGAAGGGAAAGATGTAACTCTGTGAGATGAATTAACAGAACACAGAGCAGTTTCTCAGAAAGCTTCTTTCCAGTTTTGAACGGAAGCTATTTCCTTTTTCACCATAGCCCTCTATGGGCTTCCAAATATCCCTTTGCCAATTCCACAAAAACAGCCTCAGCGAAAGGCTTCTTGAAGGGAAAGATGTAACTCTGTGAGATGAATTAACAGAACATAGAGCAGTTTCTCAGAAAGCTTCTTTCCAGTTTTGAAGGGAAGATATTACCTTTTTCACCATAGCCCTCTATGGGCTTCCAAATATCCCTTTGCCAATTCCACAAGAACAGCCTTAGCGAAAGGCTTCTTGAAGCGAAAGATGTAACTCTGTGAGATGAATTAACAGAACACAGAGCAGTTTCTCAGAAAGCTTCTTTCCAACTTTGAACGGAAGATATTTCCTTTTTCACCATAGCCCTCTACGGGCTTCCAAATATCCCTTTGCCAATTCCACAAGAACAGCCTCAGCGAAAGGCTTCTTGAAGGGAAAGATGTAACTCTGTGAGATGAATTAACAGAACACAGAGCAGTTTCTCAGAAAGCTTCTTTCCAGTTTTGAACGGAAGATATTTCCTTTTTCACCATAGCCCTCTATGGGCTTCCAAATATCCCTTTGCCAATTCCACAAGAACAGCCTTAGCGAAAGGCTTCTTGAAGGGAAAGATGTAACTCTGTGAGATGAATTAACAGAAAACAGAGCAGTTTCTCAGAAAGCTTCTTTCCAGTTTTGAACGGAAGATATTTCCTTTTTCACCATAGCCTTCTACGGGCTTCCAAATATCCCTTTGCCAATTCCACAAGAAGAGCCTCAGCGAAAGGCTTCTTGAAGGGAAAGATGTAACTCTGTGAGATGAATTAACAGAACACAGAGCAGATTGTCAGAAAGCTTCTTTCCAGTTTTGAACGGAAGATATTTCCTTTTTCACCATAGCCCTCTACGGGCTTCCAAATATCCCTTTGCCAATTCCACAAGAACAGCCTCAGCGAAAGGCTTCTTGAAGGGAAAGATGTAACTCTGTGAGATGAATTAGCAGAACACAGAGCAGTTTCTCAGAAAGCTTCTTTCCAGTTTTGAACGGAAGATATTTCATTTTTAAACATAGCCCTCTATGGGCTTCCAAATATCCCTTTGCCAATTCCACAAGAACAGCCTTAGCGAAAGGCTTCTTGAAGGGAAAGATGTAGCTCTGTGAGATGAATTAACAGAACACAGAGCAGTTTCTCAGAAAGCTTCTTTCCAGTTTTGAACGGAAGATATTTCCTTTTTCACCGTAGCCCTCTAGGGGCTTCCAAATATCCCTTGCCAATTCCACAAGAACAGCCTTAGCGAAAGGCTTCTTGAAGGGAAAGATGTAACTCTGTCAGATGAATTAACAGAACACAGAGCAGTTTCTCAGAAAGCTTCTTTCCAGTTTTGAACGGAAGATATTTCCTTTTTCACCTTAGCCCTCTATGTGCTTCAAAATATCCCTTTGCCAATTCCACAGGAACAGACTTAGCGAAAGGCTTCTTGAAGGGAAAGATGTAACTCTGTGAGATGAATTAACAGAACACAGAGCAGTTTCTCAGAAAGCTTCTTTCCAGTTTTGAACGGAAGATATTTCCTTTTTCACCATAGCCCTCTATGGGCTTCCAAATATCCCTTTGCCAATTCCACAAGAACAGCCTCAGCGAAAGGCTTCTTGAAGGGAAAGATGTAACTCTGTGAGATGAATTAACAGAACACAGAGCAGTTTCTCAGAAAGCTTCTTTCGAGTTTTGAACGAAGATATTTCCTTTTTCACCATAGCCCTCTGTGGGCTTCCAGATATCCCTTTGCCAATTCCACAAGAACAGCCTTAGCGAAAGGCTTCTTGAAGGGAAAGATGTAACTCTGTGAGATGAATTATCAGAACATAGAGCAGTTTCTCAGAAAGCTTCTTTCCAGTTTTGAACGGAAGATATTTCCTTTTTCACCATAGCAATCTATGGGCTTCCAAATATCCCTTTGCCAATTCCACAAGAACAACCTTAGCGAAAGGCTTCTTGAAGGGAAAGATGTAACTCTGTGAGATGAATTAACAGAACACAGAGCAGTTTCTCAGAAAGCTTCTTTCCAGTTTTGAACGGAAGATATTTCCTTATTCACCATAGCCCTCTACGGGCTTCCAAATATCCCTTTGCCAATTCCACAAGAACAGCCTCAGCGAAAGGCTTCTTGAAGGGAAAGATGTAACTCTGGGAGATGAATTAACAGAACACAGAGCAGTTTGTCAGAAAGCTTCTTTCCAGTTTTGAACGGAAGGTATTTCCTTTTTCACCATAGCCCTCTATGGGCTTCCAAATATCCCTTTAGAAATTCCACAAGAACAGCCTTAGCGAAAAGCTTCTTGAAGGGAACGATATAACTCTGTGAGATGAATTAACAGAACACAGAGCAGTTTGAGAGAAAGCTTCTTTCCAGTTTTGAACGGAAGATATTTCCTTTTTCACCATAGACCTCTACGGGCTTCCACATCTCCCTTTGCCAATTCCACAAGAACAGCCTCAGCGAAAGACTTCTTGAACAGAAAGATGTAACTCTGTGAGATGAATTAACAGAACACAGAGCAGTTTGTCAGAAGGCTTCTTTCCAGTTTTGAACGGAAGATATTTCCTTTTTCACCATAGCCCTCTATGGGCTTCCAAATATCCATTTGCCAATTCCACAAGAACAGCCTTAGCGAAAGGCTTCTTGAAGGGAAAGATGTAACTCTGTGAGAGGAATTAACAGAACACAGAGCAGTTTCTCAGAAAGCTTCTTTCCAGTTTTGAACAGAAGATATTTCCTTTTTCACCATAGCCCTCTAGGGGCTTCCAAATATCCCTTTGTCAATTCCACAAGAACAGCCTTAGCGAAAGGCTTCTTTAAGGGAAAGATGTAACTCTGTGAGATTAATTAACAGAACACAGAGCAGTTTCTCAGAAAGCTTCTTCCCAGTTTTGAACGGAAGATATTTCCTTTTTCACCTTAGCCCTCTATGTTCTTCAAAATATCCCTTTGCCAATTCCACAAGAACAGCCTTAGCGAAAGGCTTCTTGAAGGGAAAGATGTAACTCTATGAGATGAATTAACAGAACACAGAGCAGTTTCTCAGAAAGCTTCTTTCCTGTTTTGAACGGAAGATATTTCCTTTTTCACCATAGCCCTCTATGGGCTTCCAAATATCCCTTTGCCAATTCCACAAGAACAGCCTCAGCGAAAGGCTTCTTGAAGGGAAAGATGTAACTCTGTGAGATGAATTAACAGAACACAGAGCAGTTTCTCAGAAAGCTTCTTTCCAGTTTTGAACGGAAGCTATTTCCTTTTTCACCATAGCCCTCTATGGGCTTCCAAATATCCCTTTGCCAATTCCACAAAAACAGCCTCAGCGAAAGGCTTCTTGAAGGGAAAGATGTAACTCTGTGAGATGAATTAACAGAACATAGAGCAGTTTCTCAGAAAGCTTCTTTCCAGTTTTGAAGGGAAGATATTACCTTTTTCACCATAGCCCTCTATGGGCTTCCAAATATCCCTTTGCCAATTCCACAAGAACAGCCTTAGCGAAAGGCTTCTTGAAGCGAAAGATGTAACTCTGTGAGATGAATTAACAGAACACAGAGCAGTTTCTCAGAAAGCTTCTTTCCAACTTTGAACGGAAGATATTTCCTTTTTCACCATAGCCCTCTACGGGCTTCCAAATATCCCTTTGCCAATTCCACAAGAACAGCCTCAGCGAAAGGCTTCTTGAAGGGAAAGATGTAACTCTGTGAGATGAATTAACAGAACACAGAGCAGTTTCTCAGAAAGCTTCTTTCCAGTTTTGAACGGAAGATATTTCCTTTTTCACCATAGCCCTCTATGGGCTTCCAAATATCCCTTTGCCAATTCCACAAGAACAGCCTTAGCGAAAGGCTTCTTGAAGGGAAAGATGTAACTCTGTGAGATGAATTAACAGAAAACAGAGCAGTTTCTCAGAAAGCTTCTTTCCAGTTTTGAACGGAAGATATTTCCTTTTTCACCATAGCCTTCTACGGGCTTCCAAATATCCCTTTGCCAATTCCACAAGAAGAGCCTCAGCGAAAGGCTTCTTGAAGGGAAAGATGTAACTCTGTGAGATGAATTAACAGAACACAGAGCAGATTGTCAGAAAGCTTCTTTCCAGTTTTGAACGGAAGATATTTCCTTTTTCACCATAGCCCTCTACGGGCTTCCAAATATTCCTTTGCCAATTCCACAAGAACAGCCTCAGCGAAAGGCTTCTTGAAGGGAAAGATGTAACTCTGTGAGATGAATTAACAGAACACAGAGCAGTTTCTCAGAAAGCTTCTTTCCAGTTTTGAACGGAAGATATTTCATTTTTAACCATAGCCCTCTATGGGCTTTCAAATATCCCTTTGCCAATTCCACAAGAACAGCCTTAGCGAAAGGCTTCTTGAAGGGAAAGATGTAGCTCTGTGAGATGAATTAACAGAACACAGAGCAGTTTCTCAGAAAGCTTCTTTCCAGTTTTGAACGGAAGATATTTCCTTTTTCACCGTAGCCCTCTATGGGCTTCCAAATATCCCTTTCCCAATTCCACAAGAACAGCCTTAGCGAAAGGCTTCTTGAAGGGAAAGATGTAACTCTGTCAGATGAATTAACAGAACACAGAGCAGTTTCTCAGAAAGCTTCTTTCCAGTTTTGAACGGAAGATATTTCCTTTTTCACCTTAGCCCTCTATGTGCTTCAAAATATCCCTTTGCCAATTCCACAGGAACAGACTTAGCGAAAGGCTTCTTGAAGGGAAAGATGTAACTCTGTGAGATGAATTAACAGAACACAGAGCAGTTTCTCAGAAAGCTTCTTTCCAGTTTTGAACGGAAGATATTTCCTTTTTCACCATAGCCCTCTATGGGCTTCCAAATATCCCTTTGCCAATTCCACAAGAACAGCCTCAGCGAAAGGCTTCTTGAAGGGAAAGATGTAACTCTGTGAGATGAATTAACAGAACACAGAGCAGTTTCTCAGAAAGCTTCTTTCGAGTTTTGAACGAAGATATTTCCTTTTTCACCATAGCCCTCTGTGGGCTTCCAGATATCCCTTTGCCAATTCCACAAGAACAGCCTTAGCGAAAGGCTTCTTGAAGGGAAAGATGTAACTCTGTGAGATGAATTAACAGAACATAGAGCAGTTTCTCAGAAAGCTTCTTTCCAGTTTTGAACGGAAGATATTTCCTTTTTCACCATAGCCCTCTATGGGCTTCCAAATATCCCTTTGCCAATTCCACAAGAACAGCCTTAGCGAAAGGCTTCTTGAAGGGAAAGATGTAACTCTGTGAGATGAATTAACAGAACACAGAGCAGTTTCTCAGAAAGCTTCTTTCCAGTTTTGAACGGAAGATATTTCCTTATTCACCATAGCCCTCTACGGGCTTCCAAATATCCCTTTGCCAATTCCACAAGAACAGCCTCAGCGAAAGGCTTCTTGAAGGGAAAGATGTAACTCTGGGAGATGAATTAACAGAACACAGAGCAGTTTGTCAGAAAGCTTCTTTCCACTTTTGAACGGAAGATATTTCCTTTTTCACCAAAGCCCTCTATGGGCTTCCAAATATCCCTTGGCCAATTCCACAAGAAAAGCCTCAGCGAAAGGCTTCTTGAAGGGAAAGATGTAATTCTGTGAGATGAATTAACAGAACACAGAGCAGTTTCTCAGAAAGCTTCTTTCCAGTTTTGAACGGAAGATATTTCCTTTTTCACCTTAGCCCTCTATGGGCTTCCAAATATCCCTTTGCCAATTCCACAAGAACAGCCTCAGCGAAAGGCTTCTTGAAGGGAAAGATGTAACTCTGTGAGATGAATTAACAGAACACAGAGCAGTTTCTCAGAAAGCTTCTTTCCATTTTTGAACGGAAGATATTTCCTTTTTCACCATAGCCCTCTACGGGCTTCCAAATATCCCTTTGCCAATTCCACAAGAACAGCCTCAGCGAAAGGCTTCTTGAAGGGAAAGATGTAACTCTGTGAGAGGAATTAACAGAACACAGAGCAGTTTCTCAGAAACCTTCTTTCCAGTTTTGAACAGAAGATATTTCCTTTTTCACCATAGCCCTCTAGGGGCTTCCAAATATCCCTTTGTCAATTCCACAAGAACAGCCTTAGCGAAAGGCTTCTTGAAGGGAAAGATGTAACTCTGTGAGATGAATTATCAGAACATAGAGCAGTTTCTCAGAAAGCTTCTTTCCAGTTTTGAACGGAAGATATTTCCTTTTTCACCATAGCAATCTATGGGCTTCCAAATATCCCTTTGCCAATTCCACAAGAACAACCTTAGCGAAAGGCTTCTTGAAGGGAAAGATGTAACTCTGTGAGATGAATTAACAGAACACAGAGCAGTTTCTCAGAAAGCTTCTTTCCAGTTTTGAACGGAAGATATTTCCTTATTCACCATAGCCCTCTACGGGCTTCCAAATATCCCTTTGCCAATTCCACAAGAACAGCCTCAGCGAAAGGCTTCTTGAAGGGAAAGATGTAACTCTGGGAGATGAATTAACAGAACACAGAGCAGTTTGTCAGAAAGCTTCTTTCCAGTTTTGAACGGAAGGTATTTCCTTTTTCACCATAGCCCTCTATGGGCTTCCAAATATCCCTTTAGAAATTCCACAAGAACAGCCTTAGCGAAAAGCTTCTTGAAGGGAACGATATAACTCTGTGAGATGAATTAACAGAACACAGAGCAGTTTGAGAGAAAGCTTCTTTCCAGTTTTGAACGGAAGATATTTCCTTTTTCACCATAGACCTCTACGGGCTTCCACATCTCCCTTTGCCAATTCCACAAGAACAGCCTCAGCGAAAGACTTCTTGAACAGAAAGATGTAACTCTGTGAGATGAATTAACAGAACACAGAGCAGTTTGTCAGAAGGCTTCTTTCCAGTTTTGAACGGAAGATATTTCCTTTTTCACCATAGCCCTCTATGGGCTTCCAAATATCCATTTGCCAATTCCACAAGAACAGCCTTAGCGAAAGGCTTCTTGAAGGGAAAGATGTAACTCTGTGAGAGGAATTAACAGAACACAGAGCAGTTTCTCAGAAAGCTTCTTTCCAGTTTTGAACAGAAGATATTTCCTTTTTCACCATAGCCCTCTAGGGGCTTCCAAATATCCCTTTGTCAATTCCACAAGAACAGCCTTAGCGAAAGGCTTCTTTAAGGGAAAGATGTAACTCTGTGAGATTAATTAACAGAACACAGAGCAGTTTCTCAGAAAGCTTCTTCCCAGTTTTGAACGGAAGATATTTCCTTTTTCACCTTAGCCCTCTATGTTCTTCAAAATATCACTTTGCCAATTCCACAAGAACAGCCTTAGCGAAAGGCTTCTTGAAGGGAAAGATGTAACTCTGTGAGATGAATTAACAGAACACAGAGCAGTTTCTCAGAAAGCTTCTTTCCAGTTTTGAACGGAAGCTATTTCCTTTTTCACCATAGCCCTCTATGGGCTTCCAAATATCCCTTTGCCAATTCCACAAAAACAGCCTCAGCGAAAGGCTTCTTGAAGGGAAAGATGTAACTCTGTGAGATGAATTAACAGAACACAGAGCAGTTTCTCAGAAAGCTTCTTTCCAGTTTTGAAGGGAAGATATTACCTTTTTCACCATAGCCCTCTATGGGCTTCCAAATATCCCTTTGCCAATTCCACAAGAACAGCCTTAGCGAAAGGCTTCTTGAAGCGAAAGATGTAACTCTGTGAGATGAATTAACAGAACACAGAGCAGTTTCTCAGAAAGCTTCTTTCCAGCTTTGAACGGAAGATATTTCCTTTTTCACCATAGCCCTCTACGGGCTTCCAAATATCCCTTTGCCAGTTCCACAAGAACAGCCTCAGCGAAAGGCTTCTTGAAGGGAAAGATGTAACTCTGTGAGATGAATTAACAGAACACAGAGCAGTTTCTCAGAAAGCTTCTTTCCAGTTTTGAACGGAAGATATTTCCTTTTTCACCATAGCCCTCTATGGGCTTCCAAATATCCCTTTTCCAATTCCACAAGAACAGCCTTAGCGAAAGGCTTCTTGAAGGGAAAGATGTAACTCTGTGAGATGAATTAACAGAAAACAGAGCAGTTTCTCAGAAAGCTTCTTTCCAGTTTTGAACGGAAGATATTTCCTTTTTCACCATAGCCCTCTACGGGCTTCCAAATATCCCTTTGCCAATTCCACAAGAAGAGCCTCAGCGAAAGGCTTCTTGAAGGGAAAGATGTAACTCTGTGAGATGAATTAACAGAACACAGAGCAGATTGTCAGAAAGCTTCTTTCCAGTTTTGAACGGAAGATATTTCCTTTTTCACCATAGCCCTCTACGGGCTTCCAAATATGCCTTTGCCAATTCCACAAGAACAGCCTCAGCGAAAGGCTTCTTGAAGGGAAAGATGTAACTCTGTGAGATGAAT
>NW_027327358.1:0-14629 GCF_047675955.1 Chlorocebus sabaeus
AGCTCCTCTTGCCTTTCGGCAGCTCCGCCTCGCTCTCCTCCCGACTCCCCGTGGCCTCATGAGGCCCAACTCATTCGTCACGGGGAACGGCCTCTCCAGGCCCAGCCTTTTACTTTCGGCGGCCTCTCCAGGCCCCGAACTTCCTCAGTCCGGCCTCTCCAGGCCCAGTTGCGGCCTCCCGGCCTCGTGTCCAGGCCCAGCTCGTTCTGCTCCTGCTGCGGCCGCGGGCCGATCTCCGGCCTCACGACAACCTCTTTGGACTCGGCTCCGGCCCAGCTCCCTCTCCGCGGCCTTTGTAGGCCCCAAACGTCCTGAAGCCGGGCCCCACGGTGGCCTCTCCGGGCCCGGCTCCTGCCCTCCAATGGCGTCTCCATGCCCCAGACTTCCTTCAGACAGCCTCTCCAGGCCCAGCTCCTCCTCCCGGCGGACTCTGCAGACCCAGGCTGTCCTCGACTCGGCCTCTCCAGGGCTCGCTCCTGCTCCCGGCGGCCCCTGCAGGCCGTGCTCGTCGCCCAGTCGCCTTCCGCCGGCCCAGCTCCTGCCTCTCCTCGGCCTCTCCAGCTGCCAGACTTGCTTAGGTTAGCCTCTCCAGTGCCCGCTCCTCCTCCCGGCGGCCTCTGCAGGCCCACGCTGGCCTCGACTCGGCCTATCCAGGGCTCGCTCCCGCTTCTGGCGGCCCCTGCTGGCCCAACTCGTCGCCCAGTCGGCCTCCGCCGGCCCAGCTCCTGCCTCTCCACGCCCTCTCCAGCTGCCAGACTTCCTCAGGTCAGCCTCTCCAGGCCCAGCTCCTCCGGCCTGCCACTGGCCTCTTGAGGCCCAGCCCCGATGACGCCTCTGGGCGACCTCCTCAGGCCCAGGACTTGACCTCCAGTCGGCCTCGCCAGGCCCAGCCTCCTGCCTCGCGAAGGCCTGCACGGGCCCAGCCTCTGCCTCACAGTGGACTGTCCACGCCCAGCTCTCGCCTGACTGCGGCCTCCCCAGGCCAGAGCTCCTCTTGCCTTTCGGCAGCTCCGCCACACTCTCCTCCCAACTCCCCGTGGCCTCATTAGGCCCAACTCATTCGTCACGGGGAACGGCCTCTCCAGGCCCAGCCTTTGCCTTTCGGCGGCCTCTCCAGGCCCCGAACTTCCTCAGTCCGGCCTCTCCAGGCCCAGTTGCGGCCTCCCGGCCTCGTGTCCAGGCCCAGCTCGTTCTGCTCCTGCTGCGGCCGCGGGCCGATCTCCGGCCTCACGACAACCTCTTTGGACTCGGCTCCGGCCCAGCTCCCTCTCCGCGGCCTTTGTAGGCCCCAAACGTCCTGAAGCCGGGCCCCACGGTGGCCTCTCCGGGCCCGGCTCCTGCCCTCCAATGGCGTCTCCATGCCCCAGACTTCCTTCAGACAGCCTCTCCAGGCCCAGTTCCTCCTCCCGGCGGACTCTGCAGACCCAGGCTGTCCTCGACTCGGCCTCTCCAGGGCTCGCTCCTGCTCCCGGCGGCCCCTGCAGGCCGTGCTCGTCGCCCAGTCGCCTTCCGCCGGCCCAGCTCCTGCCTCTCCTCGGCCTCTCCAGCTGCCAGACTTCCTCAGGTCAGCCTCTCCAGTGCCCGCTCCTCCTCCCGGCGGCCTCTGCAGGCCCACGCTGGCCTCGACTCGGCCTATCCAGGGCTCGCTCCCGCTCCCGGCGGCCCCTGCAGGCCCAACTCGTCGCCCAGTCGGCCTCCGCCGGCCCAGCTCCTGCCTCTCCACGCCCTCTCCAGCTGCCAGACTTCCTCAGGTCAGCCTCTCCAGGCCCAGCTCCTCCGGCCTGCCACTGGCCTCTTGAGGCCCAGCCCCGATCACGCCTCTGGGCGACCTCCTCAGGCCCAGGACTTGACCTCCAGTCGGCCTCGCCAGGCCCAGCCTCCTGCCTCGCGAAGGCCTGCACGGGCCCAGCCTCTGCCTCACAGTGGACTGTCCACGCCCAGCTCTCGCCTGACTGCGGCCTCCCCAGGCCAGAGCTCCTCTTGCCTTTCGGCAGCTCCGCCTCGCTCTCCTCCCGACTCCCCGTGGCCTCATTAGGCCCAACTCATTCGTCACGGGGAACGGCCTCTCCAGGCCCAGCCTTTGCCTTTCGGCGGCCTCTCCAGGCCCCGAACTTCCTCAGTCCGGCCTCTCCAGGCCCAGTTGCGGCCTCCCGGCCTCGTGTCCAGGCCCAGCTCGTTCTGCTCCTGCTGCGGCCGCGGGCCGATCTCCGGCCTCACGACAACCTCTTTGGACTCGGCTCCAGCCCAGCTCCCTCTCCGCGGCCTTTGTAGGCCCCAAACGTCCTGAAGCCGGGCCCCACGGTGGCCTCTCCGGGCCCGGCTCCTGCCCTCCAATGGCGTCTCCATGCCCCAGACTTCCTTCAGACAGCCTCTCCAGGCCCAGCTCCTCCTCCCGGCGGACTCTGCAGACCCAGGCTGTCCTCGACTCGGCCTCTCCAGGGCTCGCTCCTGCTCCCGGCGGCCCCTGCAGGCCGTGCTCGTCGCCCAGTCGCCTTCCGCCGGCCCAGCTCCTGCCTCTCCTCGGCCTCTCCAGCTGCCAGACTTCCTCAGGTCAGCCTCTCCAGTGCCCGCTCCTCCTCCCGGCGGCCTCTGCAGGCCCACGCTGGCCTCGACTCGGCCTATCCAGGGCTCGCTCCCGCTCCCGGCGGCCCCTGCAGGCCCCACTCGTCGCCCAGTCGGCCTCCGCCGGCCCAGCTCCTGCCTCTCCACGCCCTCTCCAGCTGCCAGACTTCCTCAGGTCAGCCTCTCCAGGCCCAGCTCCTCCGGCCTGCCACTGGCCTCTTGAGGCCCAGCCCCGATGACGCCTCTGGGCGACCTCCTCAGGCCCAGGACTTGACCTCCAGTCGGCCTCGCCAGGCCCAGCCTCCTGCCTCGCGAAGGCCTGCACGGGCCCAGCCTCTGCCTCACAGTGGACTGTCCACGCCCAGCTCTCGCCTGACTGCGGCCTCCCCAGGCCAGAGCTCCTCTTGCCTTTCGGCAGCTCCGCCTCGCTCTCCTCCCGACTCCCCGTGGCCTCATTAGGCCCAACTCATTCGTCACGGGGAACGGCCTCTCCAGGCCCAGCCTTTGCCTTTCGGCGGCCTCTCCAGGCCCCGAACTTCCTCAGTCCGGCCTCTCCAGGCCCAGTTGCGGCCTCCCGGCCTCGTGTCCAGGCCCAGCTCGTTCTGCTCCTGCTGCGGCCGCGGGCCGATCTCCGGCCTCACGACAACCTCTTTGGACTCGGCTCCAGCCCAGCTCCCTCTCCGCGGCCTTTGTAGGCCCCAAACGTCCTGAAGCCGGGCCCCACGGTGGCCTCTCCGGGCCCGGCTCCTGCCCTCCAATGGCGTCTCCATGCCCCAGACTTCCTTCAGACAGCCTCTCCAGGCCCAGCTCCTCCTCCCGGCGGACTGTGCAGACCCAGGCTGTCCTCGACTCGGCCTCTCCAGGGCTCGCTCCTGCTCCCGGCGGCCCCTGCAGGCCGTGCTCGTCGCCCAGTCGCCTTCCGCCGGCCCAGCTCCTGCCTCTCCTCGGCCTCTCCAGCTGCCAGACTTCCTCAGGTCAGCCTCTCCAGTGCCCGCTCCTCCTCCCGGCGGCCTCTGCAGGCCCACGCTGGCCTCGACTCGGCCTATCCAGGGCTCGCTCCCGCTCCCGGCGGCCCCTGCAGGCCCAACTCGTCGCCCAGTCGGCCTCCGCCGGCCCAGCTCCTGCCTCTCCACGCCCTCTCCAGCTGCCAGACTTCCTCAGGTCAGCCTCTCCAGGCCCAGCTCCTCCGGCCTGCCACTGGCCTCTTGAGGCCCAGCCCCGATCACGCCTCTGGGCGACCTCCTCAGGCCCAGGACTTGACCTCCAGTCGGCCTCGCCAGGCCCAGCCTCCTGCCTCGCGAAGGCCTGCACGGGCCCAGCCTCTGCCTCACAGTGGACTGTCCACGCCCAGCTCTCGCCTGACTGCGGCCTCCCCAGGCCAGAGCTCCTCTTGCCTTTCGGCAGCTCCGCCACGCTCTCCTCCCGACTCCCGGTGACCTCATTAGGCCCAACTCATTCGTCACGGGGAACGGCCTCTCCAGGCCCAGCCTTTGCCTTTCGGCGGCCTCTCCAGGCCCCGAACTTCCTCAGTCCGGCCTCTCCAGACCAAGTTGCGGCCTCCCGGCCTCGTGTCCAGGCCTAGCTCCTTGTACTCCTGCTGCGGCCGCAGGCCGATCTCCGGCCTCACGACAACCTCTTTGGACTCGGCTCCGGCCCAGCTCCCTCTCCGTGGCCTTTGTAGGCCCCAAATGTCCTGAAGCCGGGCCCCACGGTGGCCTCTCCGGGCCCGGCTCCTGCCCTCCAATGGCATCTCCATGCCCCAGACTTCCTTCAGACAGCCTCTCCAGGCCCAGCTCCTCCTCCCGGCGGACTCTGCAGACCCAGTCTGTCCTCGACTCGGCCTCTCCAGGGCTCGCTCCTGCTCCCGGCGGCCCCTGCAGGCCGTGCTCGTTGCCCAGTCGCCTTCCGCCGGCCCAGCTCCTGCCTCTCCTCGGCCTCTCCAGCTGCCAGACTTCCTCAGGTCAGCCTCTCCAGTGCCCGCTCCTCCTCCCGGCGGCCTCTGCAGGCCCACGCTGGCCTCGACTCGGCCTATCCAGGGCTCGCTCCTGCTCCCGGCGGCCCCTGCAGGCCCAACACGTCGCCCAGTCGGCCTCCGCCGGCCCAGCTCCTGCCTCTCCACGCCCTCTCCAGCTGCCAGACTTCCTCAGGTCAGCCTCTCCAGGCCCAGCTCCTCCGGCCTGCCACTGGCCTCTTGAGGCCCAGCCCCGATGACGCCTCTGGGCGACCTCCTCAGGCCCAGGACTTGACCTCCAGTCGGCCTCGCCAGGCCCAGCCTCCTGCCTCGCGAAGGCCTGCACGGGCCCAGCCTCTGCCTCACAGTGGACTGTCCACGCCCAGCTCTCGCCTGACTGCGGCCTCCCCAGGCCAGAGCTCCTCTTGCCTTTCGGCAGCTCCGCCTCGCTCTCCTCCCGACTCCCCGTGGCCTCATTAGGCCCAACTCATTCGTCACGGGGAACGGCCTCTCCAGGCCCAGCCTTTGCCTTTCGGCGGCCTCTCCAGGCCCCGAACTTCCTCAGTCCGGCCTCTCCAGGCCCAGTTGCGGCCTCCCGGCCTCGTGTCCAGGCCCAGCTCGTTCTGCTCCTGCTGCGGCCGCGGGCCGATCTCCGGCCTCACGACAACCTCTTTGGACTCGGCTCCGGCCCAGCTCCCTCTCCGCGGCCTTTGTAGGCCCCAAACGTCCTGAAGCCGGGCCCCACGGTGGCCTCTCCGGGCCCGGCTCCTGCCCTCCAATGGCGTCTCCATGCCCCAGACTTCCTTCAGACAGCCTCTCCAGGCCCAGTTCCTCCTCCCGGCGGACTCTGCAGACCCAGGCTGTCCTCGACTCGGCCTCTCCAGGGCTCGCTCCTGCTCCCGGCGGCCCCTGCAGGCCGTGCTCGTCGCCCAGTCGCCTTCCGCCGGCCCAGCTCCTGCCTCTCCTCGGCCTCTCCAGCTGCCAGACTTCCTCAGGTCAGCCTCTCCAGTGCCCGCTCCTCCTCCCGGCGGCCTCTGCAGGCCCACGCTGGCCTCGACTCGGCCTATCCAGGGCTCGCTCCCGCTCCCGGCGGCCCCTGCAGGCCCAACTCGTCGCCCAGTCGGCCTCCGCCGGCCCAGCTCCTGCCTCTCCACGCCCTCTCCAGCTGCCAGACTTCCTCAGGTCAGCCTCTCCAGGCCCAGCTCCTCCGGCCTGCCACTGGCCTCTTGAGGCCCAGCCCCGATCACGCCTCTGGGCGACCTCCTCAGGCCCAGGACTTGACCTCCAGTCGGCCTCGCCAGGCCCAGCCTCCTGCCTCGCGAAGGCCTGCACGGGCCCAGCCTCTGCCTCACAGTGGACTGTCCACGCCCAGCTCTCGCCTGACTGCGGCCTCCCCAGGCCAGAGCTCCTCTTGCCTTTCGGCAGCTCCGCCTCGCTCTCCTCCCGACTCCCCGTGGCCTCATTAGGCCCAACTCATTCGTCACGGGGAACGGCCTCTCCAGGCCCAGCCTTTGCCTTTCGGCGGCCTCTCCAGGCCCCGAACTTCCTCAGTCCGGCCTCTCCAGGCCCAGTTGCGGCCTCCCGGCCTCGTGTCCAGGCCCAGCTCGTTCTGCTCCTGCTGCGGCCGCGGGCCGATCTCCGGCCTCACGACAACCTCTTTGGACTCGGCTCCAGCCCAGCTCCCTCTCCGCGGCCTTTGTAGGCCCCAAACGTCCTGAAGCCGGGCCCCACGGTGGCCTCTCCGGGCCCGGCTCCTGCCCTCCAATGGCGTCTCCATGCCCCAGACTTCCTTCAGACAGCCTCTCCAGGCCCAGCTCCTCCTCCCGGCGGACTCTGCAGACCCAGGCTGTCCTCGACTCGGCCTCTCCAGGGCTCGCTCCTGCTCCCGGCGGCCCCTGCAGGCCGTGCTCGTCGCCCAGTCGCCTTCCGCCGGCCCAGCTCCTGCCTCTCCTCGGCCTCTCCAGCTGCCAGACTTCCTCAGGTCAGCCTCTCCAGTGCCCGCTCCTCCTCCTGGCGGCCTCTGCAGGCCCACGCTGGCCTCGACTCGGCCTATCCAGGGCTCGCTCCCGCTCCCGGCGGCCCCTGCAGGCCCCACTCGTCGCCCAGTCGGCCTCCGCCGGCCCAGCTCCTGCCTCTCCACGCCCTCTCCAGCTGCCAGACTTCCTCAGGTCAGCCTCTCCAGGCCCAGCTCCTCCGGCCTGCCACTGGCCTCTTGCGGCCCAGCCCCGATGACGCCTCTGGGCGACCTCCTCAGGCCCAGGACTTGACCTCCAGTCGGCCTCGCCAGGCCCAGCCTCCTGCCTCGCGAAGGCCTGCACGGGCCCAGCCTCTGCCTCACAGTGGACTGTCCACGCCCAGCTCTCGCCTGACTGCGGCCTCCCCAGGCCAGAGCTCCTCTTGCCTTTCGGCAGCTCCGCCTCGCTCTCCTCCCGACTCCCCGTGGCCTCATTAGGCCCAACTCATTCGTCACGGGGAACGGCCTCTCCAGGCCCAGCCTTTGCCTTTCGGCGGCCTCTCCAGGCCCCGAACTTCCTCAGTCCGGCCTCTCCAGGGCCAGTTGCGGCCTCCCGGCCTCGTGTCCAGGCCCAGCTCGTTCTGCTCCTGCTGCGGCCGCGGGCCGATCTCCGGCCTCACGACAACCTCTTTGGACTCGGCTCCAGCCCAGCTCCCTCTCCGCGGCCTTTGTAGGCCCCAAACGTCCTGAAGCCGGGCCCCACGGTGGCCTCTCCGGGCCCGGCTCCTGCCCTCCAATGGCGTCTCCATGCCCCAGACTTCCTTCAGACAGCCTCTCCAGGCCCAGCTCCTCCTCCCGGCGGACTCTGCAGACCCAGGCTGTCCTCGACTCGGCCTCTCCAGGGCTCGCTCCTGCTCCCGGCGGCCCCTGCAGGCCGTGCTCGTCGCCCAGTCGCCTTCCGCCGGCCCAGCTCCTGCCTCTCCTCGGCCTCTCCAGCTGCCAGACTTCCTCAGGTCAGCCTCTCCAGTGCCCGCTCCTCCTCCCGGCGGCCTCTGCAGGCCCACGCTGGCCTCGACTCGGCCTATCCAGGGCTCGCTCCCGCTCCCGGCGGCCCCTGCAGGCCCAACTCGTCGCCCAGTCGGCCTCCGCCGGCCCAGCTCCTGCCTCTCCACGCCCTCTCCAGCTGCCAGACTTCCTCAGGTCAGCCTCTCCAGGCCCAGCTCCTCCGGCCTGCCACTGGCCTCTTGAGGCCCAGCCCCGATCACGCCTCTGGGCGACCTCCTCAGGCCCAGGACTTGACCTCCAGTCGGCCTCGCCAGGCCCAGCCTCCTGCCTCGCGAAGGCCTGCACGGGCCCAGCCTCTGCCTCACAGTGGACTGTCCACGCCCAGCTCTCGCCTGACTGCGGCCTCCCCAGGCCAGAGCTCCTCTTGCCTTTCGGCAGCTCCGCCACGCTCTCCTCCCGACTCCCGGTGACCTCATTAGGCCCAACTCATTCGTCACGGGGAACGGCCTCTCCAGGCCCAGCCTTTGCCTTTCGGCGGCCTCTCCAGGCCCCGAACTTCCTCAGTCCGGCCTCTCCAGACCAAGTTGCGGCCTCCCGGCCTCGTGTCCAGGCCTAGCTCCTTGTACTCCTGCTGCGGCCGCAGGCCGATCTCCGGCCTCACGACAACCTCTTTGGACTCGGCTCCGGCCCAGCTCCCTCTCCGTGGCCTTTGTAGGCCCCAAATGTCCTGAAGCCGGGCCCCACGGTGGCCTCTCCGGGCCCGGCTCCTGCCCTCCAATGGCATCTCCATGCCCCAGACTTCCTTCAGACAGCCTCTCCAGGCCCAGCTCCTCGTCCCGGCGGACTCTGCAGACCCAGTCTGTCCTCGACTCGGCCTCTCCAGGGCTCGCTCCTGCTCCCGGCGGCCCCTGCAGGCCGTGCTCGTTGCCCAGTCGCCTTCCGCCGGCCCAGCTCCTGCCTCTCCTCGGCCTCTCCAGCTGCCAGACTTCCTCAGGTCAGCCTCTCCAGTGCCCGCTCCTCCTCCCGGCGGCCTCTGCAGGCCCACGCTGGCCTCGACTCGGCCTATCCAGGGCTCGCTCCTGCTCCCGGCGGCCCCTGCAGGCCCAACACGTCGCCCAGTCGGCCTCCGCCGGCCCAGCTCCTGCCTCTCCACGCCCTCTCCAGCTGCCAGACTTCCTCAGGTCAGCCTCTCCAGGCCCAGCTCCTCCGGCCTGCCACTGGCCTCTTGAGGCCCAGCCCCGATGACGCCTCTGGGCGACCTCCTCAGGCCCAGGACTTGACCTCCAGTCGGCCTCGCCAGGCCCAGCCTCCTGCCTCGCGAAGGCCTGCACGGGCCCAGCCTCTGCCTCACAGTGGACTGTCCACGCCCAGCTCTCGCCTGACTGCGGCCTCCCCAGGCCAGAGCTCCTCTTGCCTTTCGGCAGCTCCGCCTCGCTCTCCTCCCGACTCCCCGTGGCCTCATTAGGCCCAACTCATTCGTCACGGGGAACGGCCTCTCCAGGCCCAGCCTTCGCCTTTCGGCGGCCTCTACAGGCCCCGAACTTCCTCAGTCCGGCCTCTCCAGGCCCAGTTGCGGCCTCCCGGCCTCGTGTCCAGGCCCAGCTCGTTCTGCTCCTGCTGCGGCCGCGGGCCGATCTCCGGCCTCACGACAACCTCTTTGGACTCGGCTCCGGCCCATCTCCCTCTCCGCGGCCTTTGTAGTCCCCAAACGTCCTGAAGCCGGGCCCCACGGTGGCCTCTCCGGGCCCGGCTCCTGCCCTCCAATGGCGTCTCCATGCCCCAGACTTCCTTCAGACAGCCTCTCCAGGCCCAGCTCCTCCTCCCGGCGGACTCTGCAGACCCAGGCTGTCCTCGACTCGGCCTCTCCAGGGCTCGCTCCTGCTCCCGGCGGCCCCTGCAGGCCGTGCTCGTCGCCCAGTCGGCTTCCGCCGGCCCAGCTCCTGCCTCTCCTCGGCCTCTCCAGCTGCCAGACTTCCTCAGGTCAGCCTCTCCAGTGCCCGCTCCTCCTCCCGGCGGCCTCTGCAGGCCCACGCTGGCCTCGACTCGGCCTATCCAGGGCTCGCTCCCGCTCCCGGCGGCCCCTGCAGGCCCAACTCGTCGCCCAGTCGGCCTCCGCCGGCCCAGCTCCTGCCTCTCCACGCCCTCTCCAGCTGCCAGACTTCCTCAGGTCAGCCTCTCCAGGCCCAGCTCCTCCGGCCTGCCACTGGCCTCTTGCGGCCCAGCCCCGATGACGCCTCTGGGCGACCTCCTCAGGCCCAGGACTTGACCTCCAGTCGGCCTCGCCAGGCCCAGCCTCCTGCCTCGCGAAGGCCTGCACGGGCCCAGCCTCTGCCTCACAGTGGACTGTCCACGCCCAGCTCTCGCCTGACTGCGGCCTCCCCAGGCCAGAGCTCCTCTTGCCTTTCGGCAGCTCCGCCACGCTCTCCTCCCGACTCCCCGTGGCCTCATTAGGCCCAACTCATTCGTCACGGGGAACGGCCTCTCCAGGCCCAGCCTTTGCCTTTCGGCGGCCTCTCCAGGCCCCGAACTTCCTCAGTCCGGCCTCTCCAGGCCCAGTTGCGGCCTCCCGGCCTCGTGTCCAGGCCCAGCTCGTTCTGCTCCTGCTGTGGCCGCGGGCCGATCTCCGGCCTCACGACAACCTCTTTGGACTCGGCTCCGGCCCAGCTCCCTCTCCGCGGCCTTTGTAGGCCCCAAACGTCCTGAAGCCGGGCCCCACGGTGGCCTCTCCGGGCCCGGCTCCTGCCCTCCAATGGCGTCTCCATGCCCCAGACTTCCTTCAGACAGCCTCTCCAGGCCCAGCTCCTCCTCCCGGCGGAC
The DNA here is from genome assembly GCF_047675955.1 of Chlorocebus sabaeus. Lineage (NCBI taxonomy): Eukaryota > Metazoa > Chordata > Mammalia > Primates > Cercopithecidae > Chlorocebus > Chlorocebus sabaeus. Next base: position 10,290 of record NW_027327358.1, read on the forward strand.
TCTGCAGACCCAGGCTGTCCTCGACTCGGCCTCTCCAGGGCTCGCTCCTGCTCCCGGCGGCCCCTGCAGGCCGTGCTCGTCGCCCAGTCGCCTTCCGCCGGCCCAGCTCCTGCCTCTCCTCGGCCTCTCCAGCTGCCAGACTTCCTCAGGTCAGCCTCTCCAGTGCCCGCTCCTCCTCCCGGCGGCCTCTGCAGGCCCACGCTGGCCTCGACTCGGCCTATCCAGGGCTCGCTCCCGCTCCCGGCGGCCCCTGCAGGCCCAACTCGTCGCCCAGTCGGCCTCCGCCGGCCCAGCTCCTGCCTCTCCACGCCCTCTCCAGCTGCCAGACTTCCTCAGGTCAGCCTCTCCAGGCCCAGCTCCTCCGGCCTGCCACTGGCCTCTTGAGGCCCAGCCCCGATGACGCCTCTGGGCGACCTCCTCAGGCCCAGGACTTGACCTCCAGTCGGCCTCGCCAGGCCCAGCCTCCTGCCTCGCGAAGGCCTGCACGGGCCCAGCCTCTGCCTCACAGTGGACTGTCCACGCCCAGCTCTCGCCTGACTGCGGCCTCCCCAGGCCAGAGCTCCTCTTGCCTTTCGGCAGCTCCGCCTCGCTCTCCTCCCGACTCCCCGTGGCCTCATTAGGCCCAACTCATTCGTCACGGGGAACGGCCTCTCCAGGCCCAGCCTTTGCCTTTCGGCGGCCTCTCCAGGCCCCGAACTTCCTCAGTCCGGCCTCTCCAGGCCCAGTTGCGGCCTCCCGGCCTCGTGTCCAGGCCCAGCTCGTTCTGCTCCTGCTGCGGCCGCGGGCCGATCTCCGGCCTCACGACAACCTCTTTGGACTCGGCTCCAGCCCAGCTCCCTCTCCGCGGCCTTTGTAGGCCCCAAACGTCCTGAAGCCGGGCCCCACGGTGGCCTCTCCGGGCCCGGCTCCTGCCCTCCAATGGCGTCTCCATGCCCCAGACTTCCTTCAGACAGCCTCTCCAGGCCCAGCTCCTCGTCCCGGCGGACTCTGCAGACCCAGGCTGTCCTCGACTCGGCCTCTCCAGGGCTCGCTCCTGCTCCCGGCGGCCCCTGCAGGCCGTGCTCGTCGCCCAGTCGCCTTCCGCCGGCCCAGCTCCTGCCTCTCCTCGGCCTCTCCAGCTGCCAGACTTCCTCAGGTCAGCCTCTCCAGTGCCCGCTCCTCCTCCCGGCGGCCTCTGCAGGCCCACGCTGGCCTCGACTCGGCCTATCCAGGGCTCGCTCCCGCTCCCGGCGGCCCCTGCAGGCCCCACTCGTCGCCCAGTCGGCCTCCGCCGGCCCAGCTCCTGCCTCTCCACGCCCTCTCCAGCTGCCAGACTTCCTCAGGTCAGCCTCTCCAGGCCCAGCTCCTCCGGCCTGCCACTGGCCTCTTGAGGCCCAGCCCCGATGACGCCTCTGGGCGACCTCCTCAGGCCCAGGACTTGACCTCCAGTCGGCCTCGCCAGGCCCAGCCTCCTGCCTCGCGAAGGCCTGCACGGGCCCAGCCTCTGCCTCACAGTGGACTGTCCACGCCCAGCTCTCGCCTGACTGCGGCCTCCCCAGGCCAGAGCTCCTCTTGCCTTTCGGCAGCTCCGCCTCGCTCTCCTCCCGACTCCTCGTGGCCTCATTAGGCCCAACTCATTCGTCACGGGGAACGGCCTCTCCAGGCCCAGCCTTTGCCTTTCGGCGGCCTCTCCAGGCCCCGAACTTCCTCAGTCCGGCCTCTCCAGGCCCAGTTGCGGCCTCCCGGCCTCGTGTCCAGGCCCAGCTCGTTCTGCTCCTGCTGCAGCCGCGGGCCGATCTCCGGCCTCACGACAACCTCTTTGGACTCGGCTCCGGCCCATCTCCCTCTCCGCGGCCTTTGTAGGCCCCAAACGTCCTGAAGCCGGGCCCCACGGTGGCCTCTCCGGGCCCGGCTCCTGCCCTCCAATGGCGTCTCCATGCCCCAGACTTCCTTCAGACAGCCTCTCCAGGCCCAGCTCCTCCTCCCGGCGGACTCTGCAGACCCAGGCTGTCCTCGACTCGGCCTCTCCAGGGCTCGCTCCTGCTCCCGGCGGCCCCTGCAGGCCGTGCTCGTCGCCCAGTCGCCTTCCGCCGGCCCAGCTCCTGCCTCTCCTCGGCCTCTCCAGCTGCCAGACTTCCTCAGGTCAGCCTCTCCAGTGCCCGCTCCTCCTCCCGGCGGCCTCTGCAGGCCCACGCTGGCCTCGACTCGGCCTATCCAGGGCTCGCTCCCGCTCCCGGCGGCCCCTGCAGGCCCAACTCGTCGCCCAGTCGGCCTCCGCCGGCCCAGCTCCTGCCTCTCCACGCCCTCTCCAGCTGCCAGACTTCCTCAGGTCAGCCTCTCCAGGCCCAGCTCCTCCGGCCTGCCACTGGCCTCTTGAGGCCCAGCCCCGATCACGCCTCTGGGCGACCTCCTCAGGCCCAGGACTTGACCTCCAGTCGGCCTCGCCAGGCCCAGCCTCCTGCCTCGCGAAGGCCTGCACGGGCCCAGCCTCTGCCTCACAGTGGACTGTCCACGCCCAGCTCTCGCCTGACCGCGGCCTCCCCAGGCCAGAGCTCCTCTTGCCTTTCGGCAGCTCCGCCACGCTCTCCTCCCGACTCCCCGTGGCCTCATTAGGCCCAACTCATTCGTCACGGGGAACGGCCTCTCCAGGCCCAGCCTTTGCCTTTCGGCGGCCTCTCCAGGCCCCGAACTTCCTCAGTCCGGCCTCTCCAGGCCCAGTTGCGGCCTCCCGGCCTCGTGTCCAGGCCCAGCTCGTTGTGCTCCTGCTGCAGCCGCGGGCCGATCTCCGGCCTCACGACAACCTCTTTGGACTCGGCTCCGGCCCAGCTCCCTCTCCGCGGCCTTTGTAGGCCCCAAACGTCCTGAAGCCGGGCCCCACGGTGGCCTCTCCGGGCCCGGCTCCTGCCCTCCAATGGCGTCTCCATGCCCCAGACTTCCTTCAGACAGCCTCTCCAGGCCCAGCTCCTCCTCCCGGCGGACTCTGCAGACCCAGGCTGTCCTCGACTCGGCCTCTCCAGGGCTCGCTCGTGCTCCCGGCGGCCCCTGCAGGTCGTGCTCGTCGCCCAGTCGCCTTCCGCCGGCCCAGCTCCTGCCTCTCCTCGGCCTCTCCAGCTGCCAGACTTCCTCAGGTCAGCCTCTCCAGTGCCCGCTCCTCCTCCCGGCGGCCTCTGCAGGCCCACGCTGGCCTCGACTCGGCCTATCCAGGGCTCGCTCCCGCTCCCAGCGGCCCCTGCAGGCCCAACTCGTCGCCCAGTCGGCCTCCGCCGGCCCAGCTCCTGCCTCTCCACGCCCTCTCCAGCTGCCAGACTTCCTCAGGTCAGCCTCTCCAGGCCCAGCTCCTCCGGCCTGCCACTGGCCTCTTGAGGCCCAGCCCCGATGACGCCTCTGGGCGACCTCCTCAGGCCCGGGACTTGACCTCCAGTCGGCCTCGCCAGGCCCAGCCTCCTGCCTCGCGAAGGCCTGCACGGGCCCAGCCTCTGCCTCACAGTGGACTGTCCACGCCCAGCTCTCGCCTGACTGCGGCCTCCCCAGGCCAGAGCTCCTCTTGCCTTTCGGCAGCTCCGCCACGCTCTCCTCCCGACTCCCCGTGGCCTCATTAGGCCCAACTCATTCGTCACGGGGAACGGCCTCTCCAGGCCCAGCCTTTGCCTTTCGGCGGCCTCTCCAGGCCCCGAACTTCCTCAGTCCGGCCTCTCCAGGCCCAGTTGCGGCCTCCCGGCCTCGTGTCCAGGCCCAGCTCGTTCTGCTCCTGCTGCGGCCGCGGGCCGATCTCCGGCCTCACGACAACCTCTTTGGACTCGGCTCCGGCCCAGCTCCCTCTCCGCGGCCTTTGTAGGCCCCAAACGTCCTGAAGCCGGGCCCCACGGTGGCCTCTCCGGGCCCGGCTCCTGCCCTCCAATGGCGTCTCCATGCCCCAGACTTCCTTCAGACAGCCTCTCCAGGCCCAGCTCCTCCTCCCGGCGGACTCTGCAGACCCAGGCTGTCCTCGACTCGGCCTCTCCAGGGCTCGCTCCTGCTCCCGGCGGCCCCTGCAGGTCGTGCTCGTCGCCCAGTCGCCTTCCGCCGGCCCAGCTCCTGCCTCTCCTCGGCCTCTCCAGCTGCCAGACTTCCTCAGGTCAGCCTCTCCAGTGCCCGCTCCTCCTCCCGGCGGCCTCTGCAGGCCCACGCTGGCCTCGACTCGGCCTATCCAGGGCTCGCTCCCGCTCCCGGCGGCCCCTGCAGGCCCAACTCGTCGCCCAGTCGGCCTCCGCCGGCCCAGCTCCTGCCTCTCCACGCCCTCTCCAGCTGCCAGACTTCCTCAGGTCAGCCTCTCCAGGCCCAGCTCCTCCGGCCTGCCACTGGCCTCTTGAGGCCCAGCCCCG
>NW_027327359.1:0-14620 GCF_047675955.1 Chlorocebus sabaeus
GGACGCTCAGCCTGAATTTGAACGTCTTTTCAAGGAGGCCACACACTGAAGCCCCCGATGTCCGCCCCACACAATCCCAGCACACCCTCTGAAGTCCCCAGCAACAAGATTTTTGTTCTTCAAAAAAAAAAAAAATAATAAAAGGTAAATAAATCAATAAATAAATAACCCCAAGTCACATAAACTCACACGCAACCACTGAAGGGGGTTGTGGACACCTGCACAGACTGGATGAAATGGAACTGTCACATCTTTACCAGGGTAATTTCAAGTCATTCCTCAAAACACACACCTGTTTTACTGAGCTGCATTTTAAGGTGAACACACACAAATCATTTCGGGGAAACAAATGTCACTTTGGGCTGTGTGTGGTTTCTTGACTCCTGGGAATAACTCAGCGTTCACACCCTCACTTCTGGATAAGGGAGAAGATGCAAAGAAATCTGTTAAAACAAAGACATGGAAACAAGTTTAAGAAGGGTTTGAAAGGTTCCTCCTGTCCCCCTGGAGGGGAGAGGAGGACGCCTGGAAGGCTTACGGGGGACAGGAGCACAGCCTCCTCGGTGTGCCATGGACGTCGCCTCGCTGAGGGGAGAGGACGATGCCTGGAAGGCTCACGGGGGTGGGAGCACAGCCTCCTCAGTGCTTTCTACACTCAGCAGCTTCAGAGATTCCCGTAGAAGCAGAACGCGTGAGAACCGAGACCGGAACACACCCCAAAGAAAGGGGATGAGGGGTCAACAAAAGCATTCGCTCATTACCAAGGAGCACGGGCATGACGCCGCTTCAAAGAACGTGTGAAAAAGTCACTCACGGGTGTTTCAGAAAATAAGGGTAGCGTGAGATTGCTCGATCAGTTCAAACAGGCTGCCATCCCCCAGGCCATGAAGCCCCTGAGATGAGCCTCTCACAGTGAACAGAAGTCACTCGCACCTCTGCCAGAGAAAGTCCTACAAGCCGACACGTGACCTCACGAAACCTGGCCTACAGCCCGTCGACCACAGTGAGTCTGACACGGTACATCCCTCCAGATGGTTAAGGACCCCAGCCTTCTCGACACCAGGGATGGGTATCGCGGAAGACAATTTTTCTGAGGGGTGGTTTTGAAATGCAACTGTTCCACCTCAGGTCAGGCATTGGATCCTCATAAGGAGCACCTCCGAGATCCCTTCACATGCCGTTTACAATAGGGTCCCAGCGCCTAGGAGAATCTAAATGCTGCCGCTGATCCAAGAGGAGGCAGAGCTCAGGCGGTCATGCTCACTTCGCCCGCCACTCACCTCCGGCTATGACCCCGCGGTCCCTAACAGACCATGGACCAGCACCAGTCTGCAGTCCAGGACTAAGCCCTACTGGCCAGCACACACACACCAGCCCAGGTGGAGACACTACTCGTGACCCTGGCTGGGCAGGAAGGAAGCCTGAGGGCCATTTCCTGACCAGGATGCCACACCCCCGACCCAAATACAGAGGTTCCCCATAAAAACCCACTGTACACTCACCAGAAAACAGAGCCACACCTGGGCAACACAACGAGACCCCCCATCCCTGCAACAAAGAAAAGAAAATTAGCCAGGCATGCTGGTGCGTGCCCCAGGTCCCAGCTGCTCGGGTGACTGAGGGGGGAGGATCGCCTGAGCCAGGGATCACGCCACCGCATGCCAGCCTGGGTGACAGAGCAAGACCCTGTCTCGGAAAATATAAATAAACTAAAAACCAACAGAAACTGGGTGCATGTAGGGTGGAAGAAACGCCGCAGGAGACTAGCGAACGGCACCACAGGGTTTCTATCAGGAAGAACAGCACGTCTCCCAACCAAGTGCTCCCGCCCTCATGAGACCCTGTGCTTGGGAAGCACCAGCGAGGCCACGTGGCTGGCCTCTTCCTGCTTTAAATCAAGTGGAGCCAGACGCTGCGATGACACACAGGGACTATGACAAACCCTGGAGGTTCTAACTGAGAAAACAATGACATGTGTGAGTTCCTATGACAACGTCTCAAAACAATGGAAGGAGGGTACCGTTTGCAGATAAGACAACTTCTGAAGTCTATTCAAGTGTTACCTCTTGGGAAAATAGGGAAGACTCATTTTCTCCATAGACAGCGCACACACAGCACTTTGCCACACATAATACAAGGCGGTTTATGGCAGTGGCCGCATATTTTCACGTGTATCACCTTTTGGGCATCTTCTAGGTTTGCTAGAGCCGGCGGCTACTTTTATTCCCCACAAAACACACAGAAATGCATGAGCATTATCTCCTCTCATGGAGCATCTACACTAACAGGAAGAAGAATGTCGTGCTCCAAGTGTACCTGCAAACACGGTTTTCTTCTGAAAACCCAAGTGCATGCAAAGCAAACACGGCATATCACTAAAGCGCACAGGAGAGCAGAGCACCTCTTAGTAGAAAGCATGTAAAGGATAGCTAGTTGGGAGCATTATTTTAAAACGTTTCTATGGAATGAGTTATCCCAGGGAGCCCGTTTGGTACCTGCATTCAAAGGCAAGTCATTATTCGACATCCAACCTTTAACAGAAGGTTCACAGTAAGATCCCCGGAAACGGCATTCCCCTGGTGACTTTTCAATGCTCAGATTGCAGTATCGATACAGCTTGGTAAGCAGTCAGGAGAGGGGCGGCTCAGAGGCTGAAAGCACACAGGTCAGGGCCCTCCTGGGTCCGACAGCCTCACCTGGGCCTCGCTTTCTGCACTGCCCAGGGCTGCTCATGAGATTGTGCCGAAACGGATGTGTGCACGCCAAACAGCTCTCAGCAGGGGCTCAACAGCCAGAAGCCGTTCCACCACACCGTCATCCCCCTTCTAACCAGAGAACACCCGATACAGAAACAGGAGAAACAGGTATTAAATGAGTTGGCAAAGCCAAAATCCACCCGGATCTACCACTCCAAAACAAACATACACCACACTGCCCAATATTGATGGGAGCCAAAAACATGGAAGTCCTGAGAGCCCACACTGACCACAGCCAGACACCACTTCTGCAAGAACCAAGCACGCGCCTAGAGATCGCCCGTGATGACCCAGGAGAGCAGCTTGGAGCAGAGACAAACGTGAAGGAGAGGCACAGGGGCCAGGGTGCTGGGTGTGCCCGTCTGTGTGACCTCACTGAGATTGCTGACCTCTGGCCCTTGGTGTCCGTCCTGTGGAGGAGGTAGCCCCCAAATCCCTGCCTCCCTTCAGCGCTCACTGAGGCTGCCCTGAAGCCTCCCCAGGGCTGAGACCGCTTCGAAATCCTGTCAACTGCACACCCACATAAGCACACAAATAAACAAAGTGTCAAGTACGCAGACAGGAAAAGAAAAGTATGCCAATCCTCCCCTATCCAACAGGCATTGAAAAAGGAACAGGAAAATTGTGGTAGTCTTGAAACCACCACCAGCTATCACGTCCTGTTGAGATGTTTTAGCCAATCAGGAACATCTCTTTACCAAGCACCTGTGTGTTTAGGAAGTCCGTTGACAGATTCCAAACAACCTCGGAGCCTGCGACCTGACCCCCATTCTACGCGCATCGCCTCTCCGGCGGAACAAGCCCTGGACACCATTCAGATGGCGAGGAACAGGAGCAAGGGTAGCGTTCCCTCACCACCACCAAACAAGCTCGACCCTGAGGAGCCCGGAGAACAGCGACGTTTGCTTAGACGCTTTCCCACTGACCTTGTCAGAGCGAACGTTCCCATCCCACGCCACCCAGTGTTTGACTCTCCCTGGGATGCCAGCAGCCGCCAACCCTCACAACTCACAAGCTGGAAACAGAGGCCAAGCTGACAGGAGGGAGGCCTCTCTCCATCCCCTACTGAATTCGCTCAGGACACGGAGGTTCCCAAACACACACGGCCCCGGGTATTCCACACCTGGAGAACATTCTAACAACAGACGCTGCAAAGACGTTCCCCTAAAGAGAAACTCAGTTTCTAACTTCCCTTAGGGAAAAATATGAGGCCCAGAACTTTCCAGAAAATCAAGCCTGGGAGGAAGCCCCTCACCTCTGGCACTTCCTAAACCTGCCTTCCCGCAGGTGCTCAGGGATGTCCCCGCGCCAGCCCCGTCCACCCAGGACGGCAGCAGGGCTCAGGCAGCCAGCACCTGGGCAGCAGGCGAAGCAACCCCAGGGTGAAAACGTCATCCCAGGCACCACTTCCCGGAGCCCCTCAGCAAGAAAAACAGAGGCGGGACCAGAACCGAGGGCTGACTCGAGGCTGGGGAGCCACAGACCCGCACAGTTCAATCATCGGACACGCTCTGCTGTGGACAGAGGAGCCCAGCCCAGGGAGAGGCCAGCACAGAGATCCTCGTGCCGGCTCCACGGGCCAGCGTCCCCCAGGGCTGCAAGTTTGCGATCACAGCTTCAGAATCGGGTTCCAGAATCTTCCGGAATCAAAGACACACCCAACTGTAAAGCTGCCAGGACAGCAGGGCCCAGGAGCAGGCTCAGGGGAGGAGCAGGTAGAAACCCCACACACAGCACACACGTGTGCATGCTTACTCCACACATGCCACCCCTTCACCCGATACTATACACGCAAACGCCTCTATGCACTCCATACACACCCTCAAATACACTCACCAAATGTGATGCGTGTACACACTCCACACACCCTCCAACATACACGGCACACGCATGAACACGCTCACTCCACACACACCTGCTAAATACACTCACCACACACGCACAAACGTGACACACGTGCACACTCATTCCAGACCTCACGCCCCTCACCAAGTACACAGGTGCACACATCCCCAAGTCCAGCACCTGCAGACTCCACAAGCTTTGGTTTCCCCCACTGTTTCTCTCATCACATGAGATCCACACACACACGTGTCATTTACTGACATCTAACACCCGGGGAGGCCCTTAGACAGAGCTGCAGTCACAAGTCGGCTTCATTCAGGCATTCATCACCAGCCCCTGGAAGCCACCTCTCCTGTCCCCACGGGGAGGGGGGGCCGAGACCGCAGGCGTCGCTGGGCTTACAGATCCCCAGGCTGGCAACCCAGCGAAATCAGGAGGGCTCGGCCACGGCCCTGGAGGGAGACGGGTACTGGCTCAGGTATGCGGCACACGGGTCCTCATTTCCATGCGGCGTCACCTACGACAGCGTCGGGTGAAAGCCAGTGGGGCTTGGCATTCCTGGGATAGACGGTCCTGGAATTACAAGGGAAGCTTTTTTACTTCTCCCCTCTGAACACATGAGGTCCATGGTCCCCGCTCACATCTAACCCTGGGAATCGGAATCGGTGACTCCTTGTCCACCTGAGGACCACCCAAGAGGATCCACACACCTGCTGCAACAGCAGCACCGCACCTGGTCCGCAGGGGAGCAAAGCAAATCCCACCTTTTGACGAAAACTGGATTACCCCGACACTGGCAGCCTGCAGTGTGTATATATCGTCAGGCCCCCACATCTGCGGCGCCACCTGCAAGAGGAACACAAACCCTTAGTCCCGGGTTCTCACGATGGCCTGTGAGGTGGATGCTGGCACCTTCTCTTCTCCCAGTGGAGAGGAGAGAAGGCCAGGGCCAGGGCCAGAGCTGGCGTGTCAGGAGGGTCAGGGTTCAAAAACCCCATCATCCGCCTCACAAAGCAGCCCTGACCGTTCAAGTGACTTCTATCATCAGCCTGAAAATGGACCACAGTTACCAGTAATTCTGAGTGCTGTTCCTTCTGACGTCAGACATTTCGCTAGAAAGATTTTGCCAAATCGGCTTTCAAAATCCTATGCTATGAAATGTCTAATGAAAATCTGAGCTGTGAAATAAAGCACACATTTCAATGAATCCCAAAATGACTATCACAAAGGAAGCTGTAACTTGAAGTGAAAAATATCCTCTAAATGACATCAGCCAGAATTACCTGCCATCATTACTGATCCCATATGATTAATGAATTCTACAGCATCATCTCAGATATGAACTTAAAACCATGAGCTGAATGCACATGTTAGCACAACCAAAGTTCTGCTTTCATAAGCAGCACAGGCGTCTCTGGAGAGGATTTTAATTGGGACTACAATGCGCACGGTGGTGGTAAGAGGTTTCATGCCGGCTGTTCTCCAAGGTGCAACACAGAAACACCACTAACCTCGAAGACACCTTTGTAACGAGATGATGAGAGACGATGTGGACAGAATACTGGAAATATTTGAAAAGGAGAAACAATGCAAGGAAAGAATCTTATCAGTTACCCTTTAACACGCTTAGAAAAAACCGATTTCTCTTTTGGGATGATTAAAGAAGAAAATGACATTTCTGGATTTTTTTTTTTTTTTTTTTTTTTACATTTTTCTTTCTGAGACAGGGTCTTGGCTCTGTCACCAAGACTGGAGTACAGTGGAGCAATCACAGCTCACCGTAGCCTTAAGTGTTCTTCCCACCTCGGACTCCAGAGTAGCAGGGACCACAGGCACGCACCACCATACTCAGCTAATTTTTCTGTTGTGAGAGAGATGGGGTGTCTTGCTCTGTTGTCCAGGCTGCTCTTGAACTCCTTGGCCTCACAAAGGGCTGCGATTACATTACGGGCATAAGCCAGCGTGCCCAACCAACCTTTTTCTTAATTCTATAACAATTACGCCGCATTCAGAGGAAGGATAACTATTAGTGAGAAGAAACTTGGCGAAGCAATATGTTGATACGAAAACAAAATGGTAACAATTCCTCATTGTGACATTTGAGTTTGAAACTGTTAACATACCAAGCAAAAATGATAGCTCAAATCAGGTTTTACAAAGAAGTCCAATAGATGATGATTCCAATTGTATGTTTGTTTCTAGATCTGAGAAAGTCAGTCATAGCCAACTTCTACAGTTTTGTTGCCATAGACCCAAGATTAAATCACAATGTGCGGGCGAACGTGCCCCAGGGTGCGGCAGGGAACCCCACGCCCACCAAGCACGCATATGCAGAAATATTTTGCCCAAATCTATTTTCCAACATAGAATTAAAGAGGTCCCATATATACTTTTCTCTCTCCCCACCAAGTATGTGAGGTCAAGTTTATCCTAGTATTCGATAAAAAGGCTCACGTGAAAAAGGGAACAGCAACGCTCAGGCGACCCCCGCAGGCCCCGGCAGATGCTCTATAGCAGAAGGGACGCGGCACAGGCAGGGCTGTGGGTGCACCTGCACCCTCGCTAACCTCATGGTGCAAGCACCCGAGGCTCTACAGATTCCACTCCCAGAGTTAGTGGGAAACTCCATCCTAGCACCGGGATGCTCTCCGTTGCTAGATGTACCTGCTTTAAGATATGCATGAACTGTCCTTACTCTACACACGAGACTCACTAGGAGATACTTTCAGATTTATCGGAAAATAGACATTCCAGCAAATGCATTTCTGTAAGATTCTCTACCTCTTTTCACTGGGTGGGGGGTGGGGGAGGGGGGAGGGGGAAAAGGTAACTTGCCTCCAAGGGTTGGAGACAAAGCCGTTACTGCAAGACAAGAGTGCTGCGCACCCCGGGAACCGCTGCGCCACGAGGCACGAGGCACGAGGCACGAGGCACGAGGCACGAGGCACGAGGCACGGCCGTGCACACCGGACGCAGGAGTAGCACACGAGGCTAGCACAGGTTGACGCCAGCCCTCTCCAGAAGCAGGCCTGTCCCTTCCTCCTCCCCCTCAGCCCCCAGCTCCCTCCAGACCTCAGTGGCTGCTGACAGGGCAGAGGCCACAACTAGAGGAGGCTCTCAACTCCACCAGGGACAGGAGCCCCGGACGCTGGGGACTCCACTGCTGCCCTCCGCGCCCACCTCCCTCTGCTCCGCCTTTCTCAGGAGCGAGGCGTGGCCACTTTGACCCTCTCTTCCCTTCTGTGGCTCCTACAAAAACCAGTGCAGCGAGCCCAGGCTGCCTCGCACGCCACGGATGCCCGGCACAGGCCACATGTCCTCATCCAAGCTCCTGGGGCAAGAAGGCTCTTGCAGTATTTCGCTTTCTGGTTGAGCATCCCCAGCCTGAAATCCAAAGTGCTCCGAAGAGCATTTCCTGCGAGTGTCATATGAGGGAGAGCTCGGAATGGTTCAGGTTTCAGAGCATTTTGGAGTAGGGACGCTCAGCCTGAATTTGAACGTCTTTTCAAGGAGGCCACACACTGAAGCCCCCGATGTCCGCCCCACACAATCCCAGCACACCCTCTGAAGTCCCCAGCAACAAGATTTTTGTTCTTCAAAAAAAAAAAAAAAATAATAAAAGGTAAATAAATCAATAAATAAATAACCCCAAGTCACATAAACTCACACGCAACCACTGAAGGGGGTTGTGGACACCTGCACAGACTGGATGAAATGGAACTGTCACATCTTTACCAGGGTAATTTCAAGTCATTCCTCAAAACACACACCTGTTTTACTGAGCTGCATTTTAAGGTGAACACACACAAATCATTTCGGGGAAACAAATGTCACTTTGGGCTGTGTGTGGTTTCTTGACTCCTGGGAATAACTCAGCGTTCACACCCTCACTTCTGGATAAGGGAGAAGATGCAAAGAAATCTGTTAAAACAAAGACATGGAAACAAGTTTAAGAAGGGTTTGAAAGGTTCCTCCTGTCCCCCTGGAGGGGAGAGGAGGACGCCTGGAAGGCTTACGGGGGACAGGAGCACAGCCTCCTCGGTGTGCCATGGACGTCGCCTCGCTGAGGGGAGAGGACGATGCCTGGAAGGCTCACGGGGGTGGGAGCACAGCCTCCTCAGTGCTTTCTACACTCAGCAGCTTCAGAGATTCCCGTAGAAGCAGAACGCGTGAGAACCGAGACCGGAACACACCCCAAAGAAAGGGGATGAGGGGTCAACAAAAGCATTCGCTCATTACCAAGGAGCACGGGCATGACGCCGCTTCAAAGAACGTGTGAAAAAGTCACTCACGGGTGTTTCAGAAAATAAGGGTAGCGTGAGATTGCTCGATCAGTTCAAACAGGCTGCCATCCCCCAGGCCATGAAGCCCCTGAGATGAGCCTCTCACAGTGAACAGAAGTCACTCGCACCTCTGCCAGAGAAAGTCCTACAAGCCGACACGTGACCTCACGAAACCTGGCCTACAGCCCGTCGACCACAGTGAGTCTGACACGGTACATCCCTCCAGATGGTTAAGGACCCCAGCCTTCTCGACACCAGGGATGGGTATCGCGGAAGACAATTTTTCTGAGGGGTGGTTTTGAAATGCAACTGTTCCACCTCAGGTCAGGCATTGGATCCTCATAAGGAGCACCTCCGAGATCCCTTCACATGCCGTTTACAATAGGGTCCCAGCGCCTAGGAGAATCTAAATGCTGCCGCTGATCCAAGAGGAGGCAGAGCTCAGGCGGTCATGCTCACTTCGCCCGCCACTCACCTCCGGCTATGACCCCGCGGTCCCTAACAGACCATGGACCAGCACCAGTCTGCAGTCCAGGACTAAGCCCTACTGGCCAGCACACACACACCAGCCCAGGTGGAGACACTACTCGTGACCCTGGCTGGGCAGGAAGGAAGCCTGAGGGCCATTTCCTGACCAGGATGCCACACCCCCGACCCAAATACAGAGGTTCCCCATAAAAACCCACTGTACACTCACCAGAAAACAGAGCCACACCTGGGCAACACAACGAGACCCCCCATCCCTGCAACAAAGAAAAGAAAATTAGCCAGGCATGCTGGTGCGTGCCCCAGGTCCCAGCTGCTCGGGTGACTGAGGGGGGAGGATCGCCTGAGCCAGGGATCACGCCACCGCATGCCAGCCTGGGTGACAGAGCAAGACCCTGTCTCGGAAAATATAAATAAACTAAAAACCAACAGAAACTGGGTGCATGTAGGGTGGAAGAAACGCCGCAGGAGACTAGCGAACGGCACCACAGGGTTTCTATCAGGAAGAACAGCACGTCTCCCAACCAAGTGCTCCCGCCCTCATGAGACCCTGTGCTTGGGAAGCACCAGCGAGGCCACGTGGCTGGCCTCTTCCTGCTTTAAATCAAGTGGAGCCAGACGCTGCGATGACACACAGGGACTATGACAAACCCTGGAGGTTCTAACTGAGAAAACAATGACATGTGTGAGTTCCTATGACAACGTCTCAAAACAATGGAAGGAGGGTACCGTTTGCAGATAAGACAACTTCTGAAGTCTATTCAAGTGTTACCTCTTGGGAAAATAGGGAAGACTCATTTTCTCCATAGACAGCGCACACACAGCACTTTGCCACACATAATACAAGGCGGTTTATGGCAGTGGCCGCATATTTTCACGTGTATCACCTTTTGGGCATCTTCTAGGTTTGCTAGAGCCGGCGGCTACTTTTATTCCCCACAAAACACACAGAAATGCATGAGCATTATCTCCTCTCATGGAGCATCTACACTAACAGGAAGAAGAATGTCGTGCTCCAAGTGTACCTGCAAACACGGTTTTCTTCTGAAAACCCAAGTGCATGCAAAGCAAACACGGCATATCACTAAAGCGCACAGGAGAGCAGAGCACCTCTTAGTAGAAAGCATGTAAAGGATAGCTAGTTGGGAGCATTATTTTAAAACGTTTCTATGGAATGAGTTATCCCAGGGAGCCCGTTTGGTACCTGCATTCAAAGGCAAGTCATTATTCGACATCCAACCTTTAACAGAAGGTTCACAGTAAGATCCCCGGAAACGGCATTCCCCTGGTGACTTTTCAATGCTCAGATTGCAGTATCGATACAGCTTGGTAAGCAGTCAGGAGAGGGGCGGCTCAGAGGCTGAAAGCACACAGGTCAGGGCCCTCCTGGGTCCGACAGCCTCACCTGGGCCTCGCTTTCTGCACTGCCCAGGGCTGCTCATGAGATTGTGCCGAAACGGATGTGTGCACGCCAAACAGCTCTCAGCAGGGGCTCAACAGCCAGAAGCCGTTCCACCACACCGTCATCCCCCTTCTAACCAGAGAACACCCGATACAGAAACAGGAGAAACAGGTATTAAATGAGTTGGCAAAGCCAAAATCCACCCGGATCTACCACTCCAAAACAAACATACACCACACTGCCCAATATTGATGGGAGCCAAAAACATGGAAGTCCTGAGAGCCCACACTGACCACAGCCAGACACCACTTCTGCAAGAACCAAGCACGCGCCTAGAGATCGCCCGTGATGACCCAGGAGAGCAGCTTGGAGCAGAGACAAACGTGAAGGAGAGGCACAGGGGCCAGGGTGCTGGGTGTGCCCGTCTGTGTGACCTCACTGAGATTGCTGACCTCTGGCCCTTGGTGTCCGTCCTGTGGAGGAGGTAGCCCCCAAATCCCTGCCTCCCTTCAGCGCTCACTGAGGCTGCCCTGAAGCCTCCCCAGGGCTGAGACCGCTTCGAAATCCTGTCAACTGCACACCCACATAAGCACACAAATAAACAAAGTGTCAAGTACGCAGACAGGAAAAGAAAAGTATGCCAATCCTCCCCTATCCAACAGGCATTGAAAAAGGAACAGGAAAATTGTGGTAGTCTTGAAACCACCACCAGCTATCACGTCCTGTTGAGATGTTTTAGCCAATCAGGAACATCTCTTTACCAAGCACCTGTGTGTTTAGGAAGTCCGTTGACAGATTCCAAACAACCTCGGAGCCTGCGACCTGACCCCCATTCTACGCGCATCACCTCTCCGGCGGAACAAGCCCTGGACACCATTCAGATGGCGAGGAACAGGAGCAAGGGTAGCGTTCCCTCACCACCACCAAACAAGCTCGACCCCGAGGAGCCCGGAGAACAGCGACGTTTGCTTAGACGCTTTCCCACTGACCTTGTCAGAGCGAACGTTCCCATCCCACGCCACCCAGTGTTTGACTCTCCCTGGGATGCCAGCAGCCGCCAACCCTCACAACTCACAAGCTGGAAACAGAGGCCAAGCTGACAGGAGGGAGGCCTCTCTCCATCCCCTACTGAATTCGCTCAGGACACGGAGGTTCCCAAACACACACGGCCCCGGGTATTCCACACCTGGAGAACATTCTAACAACAGACGCTGCAAAGACGTTCCCCTAAAGAGAAACTCAGTTTCTAACTTCCCTTAGGGAAAAATATGAGGCCCAGAACTTTCCAGAAAATCAAGCCTGGGAGGAAGCCCCTCACCTCTGGCACTTCCTAAACCTGCCTTCCCGCAGGTGCTCAGGGATGTCCCCGCGCCAGCCCCGTCCACCCAGGACGGCAGCAGGGCTCAGGCAGCCAGCACCTGGGCAGCAGGCGAAGCAACCCCAGGGTGAAAACGTCATCCCAGGCACCACTTCCCGGAGCCCCTCAGCAAGAAAAACAGAGGCGGGACCAGAACCGAGGGCTGACTCGAGGCTGGGGAGCCACAGACCCGCACAGTTCAATCATCGGACACGCTCTGCTGTGGACAGAGGAGCCCAGCCCAGGGAGAGGCCAGCACAGAGATCCTCGTGCCGGCTCCACGGGCCAGCGTCCCCCAGGGCTGCAAGTTTGCGATCACAGCTTCAGAATCGGGTTCCAGAATCTTCCGGAATCAAAGACACACCCAACTGTAAAGCTGCCAGGACAGCAGGGCCCAGGAGCAGGCTCAGGGGAGGAGCAGGTAGAAACCCCACACACAGCACACACGTGTGCATGCTTACTCCACACATGCCACCCCTTCACCCGATACTATACACGCAAACGCCTCTATGCACTCCATACACACCCTCAAATACACTCACCAAATGTGATGCGTGTACACACTCCACACACCCTCCAACATACACGGCACACGCATGAACACGCTCACTCCACACACACCTGCTAAATACACTCACCACACACGCACAAACGTGACACACGTGCACACTCATTCCAGACCTCACGCCCCTCACCAAGTACACAGGTGCACACATCCCCAAGTCCAGCACCTGCAGACTCCACAAGCTTTGGTTTCCCCCACTGTTTCTCTCATCACATGAGATCCACACACACACGTGTCATTTACTGACATCTAACACCCGGGGAGGCCCTTAGACAGAACTGCAGTCACAAGTCGGCTTCATTCAGGCATTCATCACCAGCCCCTGGAAGCCACCTCTCCTGTCCCCACGGGGAGGGGGGGCCGAGACCGCAGGCGTCGCTGGGCTTACAGATCCCCAGGCTGGCAACCCAGCGAAATCAGGAGGGCTCGGCCACGGCCCTGGAGGGAGACGGGTACTGGCTCAGGTATGCGGCACACGGGTCCTCATTTCCATGCGGCGTCACCTACGACAGCGTCGGGTGAAAGCCAGTGGGGCTTGGCATTCCTGGGATAGACGGTCCTGGAATTACAAGGGAAGCTTTTTTACTTCTCCCCTCTGAACACATGAGGTCCATGGTCCCCGCTCACATCTAACCCTGGGAATCGGAATCGGTGACTCCTTGTCCACCTGAGGACCACCCAAGAGGATCCACACACCTGCTGCAACAGCAGCACCGCACCTGGTCCGCAGGGGAGCAAAGCAAATCCCACCTTTTGACGAAAACTGGATTACCCCGACACTGGCAGCCTGCAGTGTGTATATATCGTCAGGCCCCCACATCTGCGGCGCCACCTGCAAGAGGAACACAAACCCTTAGTCCCGGGTTCTCACGATGGCCTGTGAGGTGGATGCTGGCACCTTCTCTTCTCCCAGTGGAGAGGAGAGAAGGCCAGGGCCAGGGCCAGAGCTGGCGTGTCAGGAGGGTCAGGGTTCAAAAACCCCATCATCCGCCTCACAAAGCAGCCCTGACCGTTCAAGTGACTTCTATCATCAGCCTGAAAATGGACCACAGTTACCAGTAATTCTGAGTGCTGTTCCTTCTGACGTCAGACATTTCGCTAGAAAGATTTTGCCAAATCGGCTTTCAAAATCCTATGCTATGAAATGTCTAATGAAAATCTGAGCTGTGAAATAAAGCACACATTTCAATGAATCCCAAAATGACTATCACAAAGGAAGCTGTAACTTGAAGTGAAAAATATCCTCTAAATGACATCAGCCAGAATTACCTGCCATCATTACTGATCCCATATGATTAATGAATTCTACAGCATCATCTCAGATATGAACTTAAAACCATGAGCTGAATGCACATGTTAGCACAACCAAAGTTCTGCTTTCATAAGCAGCACAGGCGTCTCTGGAGAGGATTTTAATTGGGACTACAATGCGCACGGTGGTGGTAAGAGGTTTCATGCCGGCTGTTCTCCAAGGTGCAACACAGAAACACCACTAACCTCGAAGACACCTTTGTAACGAGATGATGAGAGACGATGTGGACAGAATACTGGAAATATTTGAAAAGGAGAAACAATGCAAGGAAAGAATCTTATCAGTTACCCTTTAACACGCTTAGAAAAAACCGATTTCTCTTTTGGGATGATTAAAGAAGAAAATGACATTTCTGGATTTTTTTTTTTTTTTTTTTTTTTACATTTTTCTTTCTGAGACAGGGTCTTGGCTCTGTCACCAAGACTGGAGTACAGTGGAGCAATCACAGCTCACCGTAGCCTTAAGTGTTCTTCCCACCTCGGACTCCAGAGTAGCAGGGACCACAGGCACGCACCACCATACTCAGCTAATTTTTCTGTTGTGAGAGAGATGGGGTGTCTTGCTCTGTTGTCCAGGCTGCTCTTGAACTCCTTGGCCTCACAAAGGGCTGCGAT
>NW_027327360.1:0-14590 GCF_047675955.1 Chlorocebus sabaeus
GACTAAATAAAGATAGATAAAACCCAGAATGGAAAGAAACATAAGACATTAAAAAGTGATTATTTCTGAAATGTTGTTCAAGAATGGTTTGTATTTTTGTCTTTATTCTTTCCTATATTTTCCTCAGTATGCAGAACATGTGAAATCTGAAAAGGAATCTTTTAAGTTATTTTTACATGGGAAAGCCTGAAATACAGACTGAACAACTATCGAACTGTTTTAAATGAACAATTTACCAAAGGCAGACTATCCATATTGGAAACATGTAGAGATCTGGCAAGTGATCTAGGTTGTCAAATGTCTTGATTTTTTTTTTTTTAACCACTTTGTATTAGTTCATTTTCACACTGCTGATAAAGACATACCAAGACTGGGAAGAAAAAGAGGTTTGAAAGACTTATAGTTCTACATGGCTGGGGAGGCCTCATAATCATGGCGGAAGGCAAGGAGGAGCAAGTCACATCTTACATGGATGACAGCAGACAAAGAGAGAGCTTGTGCAGGGAAACTCCTCTTTATAAAACAATCAGATTTCATGGGACTTACTCACTATCATGAGAACAGCATGCGAAAGACCTGCCCCCACGAGTCAGTTACCTCCAACTTGGTCCCTTCCACGACATGAAGGAATTGTGGGAGTTACAATTCAAGATGAGATTTAGGCAGGGACACAGCAAAATGCTATCACATTTATATTATAAATCCAGGTTTGGAAAATAATGATCCATATAGAATATCTGAAAACAGGCCATTGTATATTCAGAAAATCCGCTGCAGCCTCTTGGAGAATATACTTTTTGGTTCTGTGTAAAACTTCGCCAGGATAAATATCAAGGCCACCACATACAGCTGTGCAGGTTGTGCACTGAACAACTCCAGGGGCAGGGGATCTTTTTACTTAGAATGCAATATAAATGGTGTCCTGTAGAGTTCAGCAGTGCACAACCTACCTAAACAAAAAAGGAGTAAACCTACTAATGACTGAATGGCATTTTAAAGACCTAGCCCACTACCTGCCAAAATGTTAACTTATTAATAGAATACCTTACTGAAGATTTGACTATGAAAAATTACAAACTTACAAAGTGCTCCAAAGGTAAGCAGTGTAGGAAATTTTGTTAAATGTTTACTATTGTCATGGAATATTATGATAAAACTTTGTAATTTTTATAAAAAGGATAACTAGTTACACTTTTTGTTTTATTCACTAAGGGCTAGTTTCAGTTTCCAAGAAAAGTGTGTCCTATGTGGTAAGCAAGGAGGGAGGTGGAAACATCTCTGTCATTGTCCTTGGGGGTGCAAAGGAATCACTGGATGCCCATCCTGGAAAGTCCACTCTGTTCATCCGCCAGCGGAAAGGATTTGTTAAAATTGCTTTGACCCATGGGTAAGTGGCTTTTTATTTTTTTTTTAATAAAGTAGTGGGTCAGCAAAGTAAAGGCATTATTAAACAAACCACGAAGAAGTAAGGTGATTTTCTAGCCCTTAAAGACCTCCTCCAAATCCATCTGACAGTAAAAGCAGGTGTGGATGTTCTTGGGGAATGGAATATGACCTTTTTACTACAGTAGCTCAATGCCATGACATTCAGCAATTTAACTTAACTCTAAAAGCAAAACAACGAGAACAACAACAAACACCAACATTCTATACACACAGTGTAATTTTCCAGCCAACTCAACAGTGGCCAAAGCTATAGATAAAAGAGAAGCTTCCTGGAACCCTAATTTTCTATAGAATAAAATCCCATTAATGGCTACCCTGCTGAAATTCCTCCCTAAAGAATGTCAAGTTTCAATGAATGTGAAGTTAGCAATACAGGAAGACTTGGGCACATTTAAAAAATTTTTCAGAATTTGTTGCAAGAGTCAGCTAAACAGAATAAATTATTTGAATCCTTTTCATTGAATATTCTCACCCGTCCCCTTTGTTGTTGCAGTACCTCTCTGGTCCCAGTGTTTTCTTTTGGTGAAAATGAACTGTTTAAACAAGTTGACAACCCCAAAGGCTCATGGATTAGAACTGTTCAAGATAAACTACAGAAGATCATGGGGTTTGCTTTGCCCCTGTTTCATGCCAGGGGAGTTTTTCAGTACAATTTTGGCCTAATGCCCTATAGGAAAGCCATCCACACTGTTGGTATGTACATAAAATGACTACAATTATTAGCTTACTTTAAGCAATGTTTCTTGTTATTGATTGAGATGCTAATGCAAGGGAAGTGGCTTTGAGTAAGAACTTCCTGAAATAATAATCCTGTAGATGTCATTTGAGTTTTGTTGCTGGTATTCCTTTGATTTATGAAATGACTACATTTTCCACTAGAATAGGAATTGATTACTTTCGAGAATACTGCTATTGAATTACAAGTGAAATCCAATTTTCAAAATACAGTTTCTAATACTCTATAATGAATCTATTTCTCTGTGCCAGCCGATTATAATATAGCAATTCTCTGATGACAAGTTATACCATAGTTTATGGATAGATGAAAATTTCTGTGTGATAAGTGTCCTTATTATGTTCAGTTCACATAGGCATCAGTTTCTATAGCAAAAGCTTTTTTTTTTTTTTTTTTTGCAGGTAGCTATTGTATATATATTCTGCTATTCTGCTATAGATTCATTTTATTTTTTTTTATTTCCATAGGTTTTTGGGAAAGAGGTGGTATTTGGTTACATGAATAAGTTCTTTAGTGGTGATTTCTGAGATTTTGGTGTACCCATCACCGCAGCAGTGTATACTCTACCCAATATGTAGTCTTTTATTCCTCACCCCTCTCCTGCTCTTTCCCCCGAGTCCCCAAAGTCCATTGTATCATTCTTAATGCCTTTGTGTCCTCATAACTTAGCTTCCACTTATGAGTGAGAACATACGACGTTTGGTTTTCCATTCCTGAATTACTGCACTTAGAATAGTGGTTTCCAATTCCATCCAGGTTGCTGCAAATATCATTATTTCATTACTTCTTATGGCTAAGTAGTAGTCCATGGTGTTTATATATATATATATATATATATATATATATATATATATATATGGTGTTTATATATATAAACACCATGGGGTGTGTGTGTGTGTGTGTATGTATATTGTGTGTGTGTGTATATATATTTTTTATATATATATAAAAAACAATTTCCTTATCCACTCAATGGCTGATGGGCATTTGGGCTGGTTCCATATTTTTGCAATTGCAAATTGTGCTGCTATAAACATGTGTGTGCAAGTATATTTTTCGTATAATGACTTCTTTCCCTCTGGGTAAATACCCAGTAGTGGGATTGCTAGATCAAATGATAGTTCTACTTTTAATTCTTTAAGGAATCTCTACAGTTTTCCCTAGTGGTTGTACTAGTTTATATTCCTACCATTAGTTTGAAAGTGTTCCCTTTTCACTACATCCACACCAACATCTATGATTTTTTGAATTTTTGATTATGGCCATTCTTGCAGGAGTAAGGTGGTATTGCATTATGATTTTGATTTGCATTTCCCTGATCATTAGTGATGTTGAGCATTTTTTCATGTTTGTTGGCCATTTGCATCTCTTCTTTTCAGAATTATCTATTCATTTCCTTAGCCCACTTTTTGATGGGATTGTTTGTTGTATTCTTGCTGATTGTTTGCATTCCTTGTCAATTCTGCTGTTAGACTCATTTTAGTTTAAAAAGCTGCATGTTTGGGAGAATCCAGTTGAGGGAGGAGGGTGAAGACCATGTTGATAAAAATACTGAGGAGTTGGCGAAGTGACCATGTTGATAAAAATACTGAGGAGTTGGTCAAGTGTGGTGGCACACACCTGTAATCCCAGCACTTTGGGAGGCTGAAACAGGAGGAATGCCTGAGCCCAGAAGTTCGAGACCAGACTGACAACAAAGCTGGACCTCATCTCTACTAAAAATTTTAAAAATTAGCAGGACACCATGGCATGTGCTTGTAATCCCAGTGCTTTGGGAGGCTGTGGCAGGAGGAGCACTTGAGCCCAGGAGTTGGAGGTTGGAGTGAGCTATGATTGCACCACGACACTATAGCTTGGATGACAGAGCAAGACCATATCTCTCAAAAACAAAAACAAAAACCCAGGAGCAAAGTATTTAGCTCCTCAGATGGGAAGAGGATTGGAGAGCTAAAATGAGAAAGTGCTGAGCCAGGCACTAATGGCAGAATTACTAAAACTATAAACTTATTATGAAACTGGAAGTAATATGTTCACCATTAAGTAAAATTGAAATATAGTCAAATATTGTTTTAGGTCTGTTTCACTAGGCTAGGATTTTACTACCATCAGTTTATAAGTGCTTGCCATTTAATGTGCAATCACATGACTTTTTTTTCACAGTATTTACATTTATTATTATTAAATCTTAAGTATCTGAAAGGCATAAATAAGGGTCAAATGGAAGAAAATAGGAACTGAAATCAAACTATTATAGATGCATGTGAAGAGTGACTGTTTTTCTGTTTTCCAATCTCTCTGAAGGGAATATGGAGGAGAGTAATTCTGATATGGAACTGAATTGGGGATATATTTCTTTCCTGGGAAAAATTCCTATGGAAGGGAGACAATCAGAATTTTTTTTTTCTTTTTTTTTTTTGAGATGGAGTTTCGCTCTTGTTACCCAGACTGGAGTGCACTGGCATGATCTGCAACCTCTACCTCCTGGGTTCAAGCGATTCTCCTGCCTCAGCCTCCCTAGTAACTGGGATTACAGGCACCCGCCACTACACTCAGCTAATTTCTTGTATTTTTAGTAGAGACAGGATTTCACTATGTTGGCCAGGCTGGTCTCGAACTCTTGACCTCAGGCAATCCATCTACCTCAGCCTCCCAAAATGCTGGGATTACAGGCGTGAGCCACCGCACCTGGCTTCAGAATCCTTTTTTTGTCCTTCAGGTCAGATGGGTAAAGTGCTGATGTTGTAACAAGGTTCAGAGGGTGGTACATCTCACAAGTGCCCGTGAGCACCCAGTCGTCATGCTCATGAATTATAAAACCGAATTATCAGACTCTTTTTTTTTTTTTTTGCTCAGGCTGGAGTGCAGTGGCAGGATCTCAGTTCACTGCAAGCTCCGCCTCCCAGGTTCATGCCATTCTCCTGCCTCAGCCTCCTGAGTGGCTGGGACTACAGGCGCCACCACCACTCCCAGCTACTTTTTGTATTTTTAGTAGAGATGGGGTTTCACTATGTTAGCCAGGATGGTCTCGATCTCCTGACCTCGTGATCCGCCCGCCTTGGCCTCCCAAAGTGCTGGGATTACAGGCCTGAGCCACCGTGCCCGGCCCGAATTATCAGACTCTTAATGGACACAGGAACTTATGTTTATAAGACACTGAGATTCTTATAACAAGAGACATCCCCGTAGGGAAGCAGGCCATAGACATAGCAGATGAGGTCTTTAGTGAGAGATTGGAAAATGAATAGTATGACCTGAAACAAAATAAAGATTCCTTGTGCCTTTGGTGGCACAATCTGGGGAGCGATTGCTAACTTCTCATGAACTACTTGACTGTCAGGACAAAAGATGTTACTTCCATGTATTTCCTCTACTTCAAAAAGTTTCTCAATCCCCCAGGTGTAAGGATGACATGGAAACAGGGAGGTAACACTAGATGTTGAGAAGAAAGAAAGCTAAATGTTATCTCTAAGCCAAGAAGGTAGATGACATTATGGATTTCTGAGGCTGGTTGGCGGCATATGAATAGGACTTCTTGTGACTGATAAATATGTGTATGGACCCTATCTCTGAAATGCTGATGATCCTGAACAGGAGACATGAGAATCCATCTTGTACTAGTCAGAGAGATGGTCTTTCATGATTATGTCCCATTTCCCAATGTCTCAAGTAGCTCTTACATTGACCTCACTTACCTGCTCTGTTGTTGGTAGTTGCAGCTGGAGAATCAATCACCTTCACCTAATGATTCAGGGAGGTTAATGGAGGGTCTCTGGCTTCACCATTTGCCACCCTCCTCTCACCATACCACCTCAACTCTCAGCAGTTCTTTGAGAAAGCCTTTCTATTGAGGATGGTCACACAGCCTCTGCTTCTTAGGGTGGTACAACCTATTATAATATCAAAGAGTTCAGAAGAGTAAGGAGTTCCATCCTTCCAGAGTCAGGCCTTGCCATTGCCCAGGTAGAAGAGCCCTGTCCGATAAGAGTAGAAAAACTCAGAGGAGCTTTGAGGCATGGCAAACTCCAGCATTTCTTGTGTGTTTATCTCTGGATGGTAGAGTTCTTAGCAATGCAGATATATTTACATTTTTGCCAATTTTTGCTGTCTTTTTTTTTTTTAAGACTGAGTCTCACTCTGTCACCAGGCTGGAGTGCAGTGGCACGATCTCTGCTCACTGCAACCTCCACCTCCCAAGTTCAAGCAATTCTCCTGCCTCAGGCTCCCAAGTAGCTGGGACTACAGGCTTGCGCCACCACGCCCAGCTGATTTTTGTATTTTTAGTACAGACGGGGTTTCATCATGTTGGCCAGAACAGTCTCGATCACTTGACCTCGTGATCCACCCACCTCAGTCTCCCAAAGTGCTGGGATTACAGGCATAATCCCACCTCTCCCGGACAACTTTTGCTATTTTTATAGAACTGGTAGCCATTGTCCCTATACACCTTCTATTTTTCTGGACATGGGTTGCACCTGTGTACTCCAGCTTTACTGCAGAGTTCATGACAGTTTTTCAGCCACATGATTCAGACTTTCTTCAAGCTTCATGTTCTGGGCTTGAGGAGATTTTACCTGTTGGGAGATATTTCTCAATATTCCTTCCTTTTGCGAGATGGTGTCTTGCTGAGTATTCGAGAGCTGGTGTTAACTGAAAAACTGGAGCAGAAATGGATTTCACATGACCTTATTCTTAAATGCTGTATTTAATGCAATGGAATGTTAACAGGCTTGATCAGTTAGGGTAATGGGAATATTGAGATAAATTTAAGTTTGCAATGGTATTGTTCAAGATAAGCTGGTTACTTTTTTGGTATAATATTCATTAATCATTTTTGATCTTTTATGTGCTAAGTACTATTGTTAGCTTTGGGGATGATATAAAGGAAATTGTAAGGCATGATATTAGGAACTAAAAGTTTAATGAAATGCAATCATATGCTCAGATGAAATAAGCTGTTGATGCTGAAAGCAAGTGCAGTCTGTTGACTTAAATGATTGCACTTGTCAGCTGGTCAAGCTTTTTTTTCTTTTTTTTTTTAATTGTTTGCCATTTGATATCGCCCAGTTACACCTCTACTGACAAATAATCATCAGTCAGGGGTCGAATGGAATGACTGAATCAGAATTAGTTGTCAAGACTGGAAAACTGCAACTCTGTTAACTTGTTTTCACTTATACTTGTCCAATGTGCTTCTCTTAAACATTCAGAAAGGGGAAAATTGCTTCAGTCCCTCCCTCTACTTACCCTACAAACAGTTACGATGATTATTAGTCTGTATCATCCTCAGTATCCCGTTGTTGTTTAAAACATTTAAAAACCCAAGCTAAGAAGATGTTTCATATGTGCTTCATACTCAGCTGCTATGATCTTAAGGTATAAGAACGGGAGCCAGTAATGTAGAGCATCTCGATTTGTGTGAACCAGACCCTCAAGACTGTATTTAAAGACTTTTATTTACTTGAAGAAACACAAGTGGAGGATAGAACATTTACAATTCCATAAAAAAGTAAAGCCATGTGTCAATCAAATGCCACAGAGAATAAAACACAATATGAGGCTGAAACAGTGATGTCAATGACTGTGTTCATTTCTGTTTTAAATCATGCACTTGAAATGCAGTGTGGCTTCACTGCTGTCTCCCCAACGTGAGTTCTTCGTGTCCTACCCCAGGAAGAATTCAGGCAGCATCTCAGAGCGGCAAGTTATTTTGTGGTCCCTGTGCTCCCTCTCCTACTTTATTAACTTAAGTAAGCTCTACCTTACATCATAAGATAAACATCAACTCACTCAGTATTAGTTGGATTCATCCTAAATTATCACCTTAGCTACAATCCTCTCACAGGTGTCCAGAGAAGCCTGGATTCTCCATCCTTTAATAGTTTCCCACAGCCGGCTGCGGTGGCTCACGCCTGTAATCCCGGCACTTTGGGAGGCCGAGGTGGGCGGATCATGGGGTCAGGAGATGGAGACCATCCTGGCTAACACAGTGAAACCCCGTATCTACTAAAAAATATTAAAAAATTAGCCGGGCATGGTGGCGGACACCTGTAGTCCCAGCTACTCAGGAGGCTGAGGCAGGAGAATGGCGTGAACCCAGGAGGAGGAGCTTGCAGTGAGCTGAGATCCGGCCGCTGCACTCCAGCCTGGGCGACAGAGCGAGACTCTGTCTCAAAAAATTAAATAAATAAATAAATAAATAAATAAATAAATAAATAAATAAAATGGTTTCCCACGCACTTTTTACAACAGTATCCTCAGTGAGCATAACCGGAGTGTTTGTTCATTTCAGCTTTAGAGATTCTCACTATCACTGTGATTGTTTTGTCTGTTAATGTCCTAGTCATTAAATCCTCTGAAAAATGTGTTCTTACTAAATGCAAAGTGACATATTCAGGTCACAGTTACCCTCTCTACATATTTTTTTATGCCATATCTTGTTTCTATGCATCCTCCATCAAAATCCTCTCTTCCCTGCTAAGGAACATTCTCAATGGGCATAATTTGTAAAGAAGCTCTTACTGTATACATTTTCCTTACACACTTCAGAAATAGTATGCAATTTATGTGTTTTTTGAATGCTATTATCACTATATCATACTATAATAAAATAGTCACTGATACTATATTCATTATATAATTGAGAAAAACTGATTTAAATGTCACATCCATCAGGATTACCAGGAAAGACAATTTAAATAAATTTAGACTTTCAGAAAAATATGTAAAGCATTGCAGTTCCTTGGAGGACCATTGCATTTTCTGTTTCCGTATCACAGAGCCCCACGAGGACAGGGATTTCGGCTTATCTGTTTTCTGTGTGTTCCTAGTACCCACAGAGTAGAAGCTCAAGAAACACTTGTGCGTAAACAAATTAGGCTTTCATTAGGCCTGTTTCACTGTAATTTTTTTTTTTTTTTTTTTTTGACAGGAGTCTCGCTCTGTCACCCAGGCTGGAGTGCAGTGGCGCAATCTTGGCTCACTGCAACCTCTGCCTCCTGGGTTCAAGCGATTCTCCTGCCTCAGTCTCCCAAGTAGCTGGGACTACAGGCACCCACCACCAGGCCTGGCTAATTTTTGTATTTTTAGTAGAGACGAGGGTTCACTGTGTTGGCCAGGATGGTCTCGAACTCCTGACCTCAGGTGATCCACCCACCTCGGCCTCCCGAAGTGCTGGGATTACAGGTGTGAGCCACCCACCCCGGCCCCATTTTCTCTTCATTATTAACAAATAACCTGGGGATAGTGGTACTTAGAGAAGTGTAAAATTATCCCATCTCTCATCACATTTTACTTGATGACTTTAATACCCATTGATAACTCGTGCCTAAATCAGTGCTTGCCGTCATGGTTGCAAACTGGCGAATTTCTAATTCCAGCATTCCTTCTATATTAATTAGTTGACATTTTGCCATAAAGAAGGGCTTTCCCTCCTCCCAATGTTAGATTCATCAAATTATAGACGCGCAGACAGGCTCATCAACTATTTCTGCTTGTGGCACAGAAAGGGCCCCCATCCCATCTCTTCCAGCCACAAGGCTCTCATTGAGTCATATTAACCCCTGAGCCCATCTTCTAATTATGGATGTGATATTTTATTTTTATTCTTTTGACAGCATTGGAAAAATACAAAAATACAAGTAAGAAGTGGGTTCCCTTGCCTCTGTAAGTGTCATAAAATTTTAAAAAGAAAGAGGCCGGGCACAGTGGCTCACACCTGTAACCCCAGCACTTTGGGAGGCCAGCACAGGCAGATTACCTGAGGTTAGGAGTTCGAGACCAGGCTGGCCAACATGGTGAAACCCCATCTCTACTACAAATTACAGAAATTATCAGGGTGCGGTGGTGGGCACCTGTAATCCCAGCTAGTTGGGAGGAAGAGGCATGAGAATCACTTGAACCTGGGAGGTGGAGGTTTCAGTGAGCAGAGATCGTGCCACTGCACTCCAGCCTGGGTGACAGAGTGAGACTCTGTCTCGAAAGAAAGAGAGAAAAAGAGAGAGAGAGAGAGAGAAAGAAGAAGAAGGAGAAGAAGAGGAAGAAGAAGGAGGAGGAGGAGGAGGGAGAAAGAAGGAATTAAAGAGAGAAGGAAAGGAGGAAGGAAGGAAGGAAAGAGAAAAAGAAAGAAAGAAAGAAGGAAAGAAAGAAAGGAAAGAAAAAGAAAGAAAGAAAGAAAGAAAGAAAGAAAGAAAGAAAGAAAGAAAGAAAGAAAGAAAGAAAGAAAGAAAGAAAGAAAGAAAGAAAGAAAGAAAAGAAAAGAGAGAAAGAAAGGAAGGAAGGGAGGGAAGGAGGAAGGGAGGGAGAGAGGGAAGGAAGGAAGGAGAAAGAAAGAAAGAGAAAAAGAGAAAGAAAGAGGGAGAGGGAGGGAGGGAGGGAAGAAAGGAAGGAAGGAAGGAAAGAGAAAGAAGAGAGAGAGAGAGAGACAAAGAGAGAGAAGGGGTGGGCATGGGAGGGGAGGAAAGGAGGGGTTCTTTCCATCGTAGTCCTGCCCTGATGGCTTGTGGCTGACGCTCCAGTGCTAGCCATGTAAGATTGCAGAAGGCATTTATTATGCAGCAGCTGGATGTACAGAAGGAAGTGGTGTGGGTTTGAGGTCTGACTCTGAGTGACTTTGAATGTTTCATTATCTTCTCTGAACCTCAGAGTTTACAACTGTGAAAGAAGAGACCGTTATAATTATTCTGTCTTCTCACAGGGATATTATGGGGATTAAATGTCATGATACATGGGAAGGCAGTCTAGACTCCAGGTGCTAGGCAAATGCAGGTTGGTAAATGGAGTAAAGGCCTCCTGACCAGCTTGTTGAGAGCTTTCAAATGTGTTTCTATTTCCCTGTGTAAGTAACTTGCCAAAATGTTAATCTGAATCAAATCACGAGGAAATAATCAGACAAATCCAGATTGTGGAACGTTGTACAGAACAACTGGCCTGGACTCTTTAAAAATATCAGTGTCATAAGAGACAAGGGGGGGGTCCTCAGAGACATACAACACAACAGCTGTTGTAGATTGATGGGAAAATAATTATGAATGATATTGAGATGATTGATAAAGTTTGACTATGGATTAAGTACAAAATAATATTGTGAAGAGGTTACATTTCTTGAGTATAATAATGGTGTTGTTATATAGGACATAGTTCTTGTTTTTAAGTAATATTGCAAAAGTATTTAGGGATGATGCACATGATTGAATCATTGATGTCCACAACTTATTTTCAAATGGCCCTACAAACATAGGAATAATAATGCGTATGTATATACACACATATGTGTGCACATGTGCACAAAATGTTAGAAATTGATGCGTCTAATGGGGGTAGGCAAATGCTTATTGTATTCCTTCTGAAGGTTTGACTCTTTTTTTAAAAAAAATATAGGAAAGGGAATGCATTTTATTTAAATAAAACTAGTTTGAAACCACATGGAGACAAAAGTAATCCATTGTGTTTCAAGTCATTTTTAGATTCTGATGGGAAAAAAGCAGACTGAACCCAGGAGGTAGAGGTTGCAGTCACTCCAGCCACTGCACTCCAGCCTGGCAACACAGCAAGACTTTGTCTCAAACAAAACAAAACAAAACAAAACTAAACTAAACTAAACTAAACTAAACTAAACTAAACTAAGTAAGGGATTTCGTAAAATATTTAAAAAAAAAAAAAAAAGGTCTGGGCGCGGTGGCTCACACCTGTAATCCCAGCACTTTGGGAGGCTGAGATGGGTGGATCATGATGTCAGGAGATTGAGACCATCCAGGCTAACACAGTGAAATCCCATCTCTACTGAAAATACAAAATATTAGCCAGACATGGTGGCAGGCACCTGTAGTGCCAGCTATTCAGGAGGCTGAGGCAGGAGAATGGCGTGAACCTGGGAGGCAGAGCTTGCAGTGAGCCGAGATTACGCCACTGCACTCCAGCCTGGGTGACAGAACAAGACTCTGTCTCAAAAAAAAAAAAAAAGAAAAAAAGAAAGAAAGAAAGAAAGAAAGAAAGAAAGAAAGAAAGAAAGAAAGAAAGAAAGAAAGAAAGGGGAACTTAATTTAAGTTTTCATTGTAAAATAAAAGGGATTAAAGGAAATAATAAGGTTAAGGGCACTAACATGGTGTTGTAGGGGAAGCAAAATTTTACCTCTAGCCTCTTAGGGTCACTGGCTGGGCCTGAGAATGAAGTTAACACGAGCCAACAGGGGAAAAGCATACAGATTTTTGCAAGTATGTGGGAACCCCCAAAAGAAAATGAAGGCCCAGAGAAGTGGCAAGGGCTGAGTTTATATATGAGGTTGAACAAAGAAAGGCAATTGTGGAAAAATGGCTAAAGTAAATGGAGAGACTAACGGAAGATAAGAGTTATTTTAATAGGGTCTGAACGGATTTCTCTTGGCCTGTCTCCACATCTCTGGTGATAACGTTCCTTCATTCCTACTATAGGGAGGGCATCTTTTACAGAGGAATTTTGTTTCCTGCTTTCAGGAAGAAAAGGGGAGGTTAGAGTGCCCTTCTTGTACCTGAGGGTCGTTTTTTTTGTTTGTTTGCTTTTTTGTTTTTTGCTTGTTTGTTTTTAGCGCCGTTAGCTCAAAATAATCTCTGTGCCAAAGTGGCACATTTTAGGGTAGCATATTCTTCCACCTTTCAGTACCCAGGACAGCATACAAGTGCTCAATCAACTTTCATGAGTGAGTGTGTCTGTGTGTGGACCTTTATACACATACTCACATGTACACATGCTGACATCGGGCATCTTTTGAACCTCCACAAGCCACGGGTGAACGCTGATTTGCGTTCTGGCTTCATGTGACACCCAGGTTCCTGCTCCTTTAACCCTTGTTGGCCGCACAGCCGCTGCCTGTTTTTTCTCTAGTGTACAGCTATGTAGCATCTTGGAGAGCAATTCCTGCATGAAACTATTAGAACAATTAACTCTACAGAATCTTTACAGTTACAGAAAAATAAAACAAAGGTTTTTTTTTTGCTATGAAAAATCTATTGCTTGCCTCCGTGAGAAAAAATAATGCCCATTTTTAAACACTTCTCCAGCTGTGTATACCATAAGCCCACAAAACTCCCTCATGTTAGGTAAATACAGCATAGCACCGTAGAAATTGGAGCAAGATTGCTGTGTAAGGCAATACGTGCATAACTAATCTTGAATTGTTGGATGGAATTGGAAAATGGAGCAGTTGAGCACACCAGCTATAAAAAGCAGTGAAACATCAACAAAAGTTATGATTCCTGACTCTGTCACAAGTAGGCGTTTGCAACTTTTTTTCCAGGGCAAGGAATTCTATTTCTAAGAGCAGCCTGATGCAGCCGGGTTTCTTCCCCCTTTGTTTTGTAAAAAGGGAGTTTTGCAGAAGTTTGCAACTAACTTAGTCTTATGTTGAAAATGTTTTTTTCTTCTCCTTAGTACTAAAAAGATCTTTCTGTGGAGAGAGAAAGTTCTGATCTTCTAGGGCTCCAGGGACCCTTTTAAGACTATCCTAATTTGTAATAACACAGTACGGAACAATTCCAAGTAGATCTTTTTATTTGACCCTCACAACACTGGAGTTGGGTATGGCAGGGATGTTTTTAATACTGGTTTCACAGATGAGGACCTTGAGTTCTCATGATAAATAAGAGTAAAATGTGATGGAAGCTTATAATTCACCAGGTCTTTGATGTAGGTTGAGACCCCAAGTAATGGAGTGTTGGGCCTAAGGGATTAGGGGTAGGTTATGATATTGTTACAGGAGAGGAGTCCAGATTCATACCCCAAGAGAAGGATCTCATACAAGAAAGAATTCGGGGCAAGTCCATAAAGTGAAAGAAAGTTTATTAGGAAAGTAAAGGAATAAAAGAATGGCCACTCCGTAGACAGAGCAGGGTTTTTGTTTTTTGTTTTTTGTTTTTTTGTTTTTTTATTTCTTGATTATATGTGAAACAGAGGGTGGATTACTTATGCTTACCCTTTTTAGACCATAGAGGCATTTGTAAACTGTCATGGCTCTAATGGGAGTGTAACAGTGAGGATGACCAGAGGTCACTCGTCACCATCTTGGTTTTGGTGGGTTTTGGCCGGCTTCTTTACTGCAACCTGTTTTATCAGCAAGGTCTTTGTGACCTGTATCTTGTGCCAACCTCCTATTTCATCCTATGACTTAGGATGCCTTAACCATCTGGGAATGTAGCCTGGTAGGTCTCAGCCTTATTTTACCCAGCCCCTATTCAAGACGGAGTTTCATTGGTTCCAGTGCCTCTGAAAATAGGGCTAGGATTTGAAGCAAGCTAGGGGCCCTCAGAACCAAGGCCCTGACCAGCTGTTCTCTCCATCTGTCCCCCTTTTTGCAGAAGGTGAAGTGACCGTCTTAGAGCCAAGAGGGTGCATGAATACCTCAATGTCCTCATCCCTCTCTCTTTTGACTGGAGCCCATT